>NC_046184.1:70640843-70910843 GCF_011004875.1 Balearica regulorum gibbericeps
GTGGTGGAGTAAGAAGGAAAACAAAGAATGATACCATGAACCATGGTTTCCTAGTGCAATATTAGCATTAAAGATGCATTATTTCAGACTATCCCAAAATTAGTTTTGCAGTTACCTATTTGAAAGCAACTTGCAATGCTCTGATTTGCAGTTAATTGTTTCAGCCTTATTAATTCCCTTAAGGCTTATGAGGGCACCAAATCTAGTACTTCAGCCTAGAAACTGTTCGTTTTATGAGCTGAGGATGTGTTTACAATGAGAAACACACACCTCTTCCCCATGGTGAAACTCCTTCCAGGCTGTGGTCTTTGTGCCATATTTCCGGTAGGCAGTGTAGTGTTTCAATGACGTCTGGAATAGTTTCTTCATATTTCAGAGCTGTGCCCCTTTGCTCTGAGTTTGTGGATTCTTTGCTAGCACTGAGCAAGCAAGACTAAAGTTGCAACTCGGAGAAATCGGAAGCTGTCTGGACTTGTTATCAAGACAGCGTGTTCGGTGTTATTTAGCATTAAAGGAAGAGCCTGTCTTAGTAATTCCCGTCCCAGAAGGGCAATGGTCTCCTACCAGGCGGAGGCTGAGCGGTGGGCGTACGCCTTGGCTGTCTCGTTACCGACAGCTCTGGTGCGGCGGGCTCGGTGCTAACGCGGTGGCGGCGGGGGAAGGCCGCGCTCCGACGGCTGGAGCAGAGCGCCGAGCCCGCCCGCCGCTGCCGCCGCTTCCTGCCCGCTCGGGGCGGGACCGACGAGGCCGAAGTCTGCCCGCCCCGCCCGGGTCGGCCAGCGGGGGCGGAGAGCTGCCGGCAGCGCGGGCCATGGCGGGCCGGAACCCGGGCACCGAGCTGGGTAAGGGGCGGCGGCCCACGGGGAGGGCCGGGGCGCCCACCCGCGCGGCGGGGCCGGTCCCGGCTCCTCCGGCGAGAGCTGTTAGCTGCAGAGTCGTGGCGTGTGGGCTTCCCGAGGCGGCAAACCGGGCAGCGCTGCTCGGGCAGGGCCGCCCGCCCTGGGAACGGGAGGAAAAGTGCCGGTGAGGACGGGTGAGGCGCCAGGTGGCTCCCGGCGGTGGGTCCGGCCTCCCGCCCGCGGCTCTGCGCCCGGCTGACCCCTGCGTGTGTACGAGCCAGGCTGCTGCAAAACCTCGTTTTTCTGAAGCCAACATAGAGATAGACTTACGATCCCTGTAGATGCTCTAACATCCACTTGTGACATGTAACCTGGAGGCCTGTGGGAGGCTTGTTTTCCCTTTGGTACTCCAGGTTCAACTGATGCTGAGGTTTGCTCATTGCTTACGGCCTTGTCTCAAGAAGCTCCGAGCAGGGCACCAGGTTGTAGGACCTAGTCCTGTCACAAAGCTGAGCGTGGTTCCCTCTTGTGCACCTTTCTGGTTCCAACTGAATAAACCTCCCCCCTCCTTTCTCCCAGAGAAGTTCAAACTGCTTTTTATTAGTTGGATTCTGATTTGCAAACTTGGGACTTTATCTGTCCTTATTGTTCTCCTTGTTGCTTGCTCTCCGACAGACTGATAAGGATTACCCAGGTGTTTGCAGGTGGTCTCCAGGCTGGAAAAGTGGCTGTGCCTTCAGGTAAGGCAGAGAGCAGCCAAGAAAGTGTTTCTCTGCCGTTTTGTGGCTGGAGCTCCTCTTCTGATGATTGCTGGGGATGGGGAAGAAGTGGCTCCAGCTTTCTGACTTCTCTGCCCAGCAAACCTCAACGGCGGTGGTGTAACAAATTAAGGTCATCAGCCTTCCTACAGTCTGCCTTTAGGGTATGATAATTTGGTCAATATGAGTAGATGTAAATTAAGTTGAGGAGGTACAGGGGTGGCATTGTGGAAGATGGGAAGGCAAAGGACAGCTGGTGTGGAACAGGGAGATCTCAAAGTTATCACGAGCAGAGTTCAGGAGGCCACGCCGCACGATGTCACGTGGCTATGCTCCTGTCTCTAGCACAGGCACAGGCATTTTTACAGAGCTAATATGCAATTTAAATGATTAGCCTGTGGACAACTGAGAGTTGACTCTGTTTTCATTCTCCAAAACATTGTAACTCCTAAAAGTGAGCTGTCAAGTAGCGCTTTGATGTGCTTTTATCTGTGGGCTGCTTGCAGGGACAGGTGAGTTTCAGCTGTAGCCATCTGAACAGCATCTTTTTGCTGAAACAAACATATTAATAATGTAGTGGCAAAACTTCAGTGTCTGTTAGGGAAAAAGCTATCATGGAAGTTTGCAAATGCACTCCAGTTACTTTAAACTAGGTGTGTGTTGTGCTTTTTCTTACTGTAAATTTAATCTTACAGTTAATTGTGAGTATGTGTGTGGGGTCCAGAAACTTGAATGTGAAGTCAGTTCAGTTCTTACCAAACAGTCATCCTCTGACAGACATGTAAGGAAGGCCATGATGCTGAGTGGGAAATTATTGGAAGGGATGGGTGACCTCTCTAATATTTGGCCAGATCTGCTGTACAACTGTAGTCAAGGGAAAAGTGTTCAATGTGCTGATGACCAGCACAACATAGTTGTTGGTTTTTTGCACCCGCTAAAATAATCTTTGAGAATGTTCCAAGTATTTTATATAACTCTTCCTTCTCCTGTAAGTAGCCCTCCCCTGCCCAAGAGGCAGAGTCAGCTAACACTCAAGATTATTTATGGAGAATGCAGAGGGATGAGTGTCTTCAGGGTGGCACCGTGTGGCCTCTTCCAGCTGCAATTGGTTTACCTGGAAAGGCCACTGCCCTCAGGTACTTGTTGCCATCCTTTCCCGGGGATCTTTCTTCAGACCGGTTGCAGTGCAAATGGGCTGGGTTAGATGTGCAGGGCAGGCGTAGCAGGGGAATGGGGTGGCCGCGGCAGCATACCCGCTGTGGCTGTTTTAATAGCTGCATTATGCTGGCTGCTTTAAAGGGAGACCTGAATCTCCCTGCCCTTTGCTCACCCGCTAAATACACATCTGAAGCATGTCAAGTGGTGTATTTAAATGAGTTGCTGTATCTTAAAGTGCAATATCTTAGCTGGTAGCAGTACTCAGAAAGGACATGTTAAACCCTTGCCTTTATGTTTCATGGCTGCTAACAATGCACGCTGCTTCTGTGACTTAGGCGCTTTGGCTTTTGAAGGTTTTGCCAGCCTGTGCCAGCAGCTTTAACAGTAATTCAAATGATTTGTCCTGTATCTCCCAGAGCATTCTGTAGGATTACAGCTTTCTAATGGGGACATCTAGTGGTAAAATATCTTTTACTTAAGAATATATCCTTTTAGTCCTTTTCTCTCTGCTATTTCTGTGCTTGCTACCTAATGTCATTAAGCAGTAAATTTCTGATGCTGCCATTAGAGCACATCTATTTGTGTATCAATGACAAGCCAAACTCTTCTCAAATCATGGCATATAATGCTTTCCCATGTGATTTCTCCTGGCAAAATAAATACATTTTTGTAAAAGCCCTTAATTCATCCTTCCTTTCTTTCTTATCACTGTTCCTTAGTTGAACAAGGTGTTTACTTGGAATAAAGAACAGGTACATGTAACACAGATTAAAGGACGCTGATTTCCATGAACTAGTCAGAGGGTCACTAGTCTAATACAATGATACATTTGCCATCAGAGAGTCAGGTAAAGAAGGTGTATAAGGAATTTCACAAGTTTGTTATTCCCCAGGGACTGTTTGCGGAGTCATTCTTGGGTACTTGGGTTCACCACGATGCCTGCAGGGGCTGAAAGGAGTCTGCCTCTCCTGTTCTGCTCCCAGGGATGCTGGAATGTAAGGGAACAGGTGCTTCACGTTTTGTGACTTTCCAGAAAAGCATCAGATGCCACTTCACAACAAAATGGTGAAACACATCGATGAGCGTCTGTTTTCTCATGTAAGCTAGTAGCAGACTCCTTTGGTTTAACTGTGGGGATTCAGGCATCTGCCACATGGGCTTTCTGCTCCCTGCAGATGGAATTTTGAGGCAACAACTTCAGAAGTTACGGAGAAAGACAGACATTCAGTAACCTTGGGTAGTAGGATGCCTACTTGGCAAATAGGATGTTACTGTTACCACCAGATAACACAGCCAATAATACTTTACTTTGAGGCTGGTACCAGGTAGAGTAATGCAGGGGTCTAGCTTGGGACCCATCCTGTTTAACTTTTTTTTTTTCCCCCCAATAGCCTGGAGGAGGCGATAGACTGCTTGCTGTAAAGTTTGCAGAGGACACTAAATTAGCCAGATCAAAGGGACCCAGCGAGGCCAGAGGAAGGGGCCACCAGGAGTCCAGTGACATTCAGCGGGGCCGCAGGCAGAGCCCTGCCCCGGGGAGGCCGAGCCCCGGCAGCCACCGCGGCTGGGCCCTGCCTGCCTGGGGAGCAGCTCTGCCCAGCGGGGCTGGTGGGCAGCGAGCTGGGCGCGAGCCAGCGGGGCCCTGGCAGCAGAGGCGGCCAGCGGCCTGCGGGCCGTACCGACGGGGACATGGCCAGTAGCTCGCAGGAAGAGAGGGACCATCCCTCTGCTCAGCACTTGTCAGATCGTCTCTGGAAGACTGTGTTTGGTTTTGTTGCCCCCGGATAGAAGGAGGAGGTTGATGAATGGTCACAAGTTCAGCGGAGGGCCACCAAGGTGGTCGGGGGCTGGAGCACCTGCCCTGTGAGAAGAGGCTGAGGGAGCTGGGCTGGTTCGGCCTGGAGAGGAGGAGATGGTTTCAGGGGTCCTACGGGCAGCCTGCTCAGCCCTGCGGGGCGTGTATCGAGACAGCAGAGCCAGGCTCTTCATAGCATTGCACGATGGGATGAAGTGACACAACCGGCTTGTCTGAGACGGAGAAGTTCAGACTGGATATAGGAGAAACGTCTTCCTGCAGGACAGTCAGGCGGTGGGGCATGTTGCCCAGAGAGGCTGTGCAGTCTCCGTCCTTGGGGACTCTCAAAACCCAACTGAATAAAGCCCTGAGCAGCCTGGTCTGAGCTCCGAGCTGACCCTGCTTTGAGCAGGGGTTTGGACAAATGACCTTCAGAGATTTTTCAACCCAAATTATTTTATGATTTTTATGTTGTTTTACCTCTCTCTATGTGTGTGTGTGTGTGTGTATATATACGTATGTATTCTGAGTAATGAATAATTAGTTACAGTTGTTTTGCAAAGTATGTTCTTGGATTCTAAAAAAAAAAAAATAATAATCTGTTGCTCAGCCCCTCTAGTTGAAGGGCCAGAAATACATTCATTATGTTTCAATTGATATTTTTAATTATAGTTGGTATTTCTGAGCCATTTACATGTGAGAACTAGCCTGTTGGAAAGTGGCATTTAGATAATGAAGTATTGCATCCCTTTTCAAGACAGCATAATTCTGTTCTAATATATTAATAGCTGGTTTTTGCCTGTACTACTCTGGCTCTGTTTCTTCACTGTTCCTTTCTAACACCTTTTGAATCTGCTGGATAATTTTAATCAAATTTGAAGGACAGATGGATGTCTCACAAATAAGTCACTGAGTGGAGTGACCAAATTAGTCCCTCTGTTGAGAGTAAGGCAGGCGCAGCTCAGCAATTACATGACTTTTCATTACTTTTACTCTATGCTTGTAAGAATCATAATAGGTCAGGAGGATTATTGGGGTGAGGAGAGGTCTGGAGCCAGGGAAGAAGAGACAGAACAGCAGAAGACTTGGACATGCAGGAAACCAAGCTGCCGTTGTTCTGCAGCTCACTTTCTGAGGAAAGCCTTGTCAGCGGTTTTCAAAGTTCTTTGGAGAATACCATGATCTATTTTATGCGATCCATGGTCAACGTTGTGTGACTTCACTAATGTCACAAGATAATAGAGCTGATTTCTAGTTCAGGGCTCGTGCCTTGGTGTCCTGCTTCGAGTATCTGAATGCTGATATCTTGGAGACTGAACTTCTTTCATACAAGGAGGGCCCATCTAAAAATAAAATAGGTCTGTAGCAAGGGTCACTATGGGAAAATCTACAGCTTCTGTCTCTGAGAAACTGAATAACCCCTAAACCTCTAAACAGCTTGAGTGGTTTGGTAACTGTAACAAGACCTTTCTCTCCCTTCAGTGGCTTTGCTGGGCTGTGCATGGCCAGCTGGGGTCAGCCTGTGCCCAACTGAATGCCTCATTTCTCCACTCAAGGTTCAGGGCACAGTTTCACTCCCGTCTCCAGAAATAACCGCTTCCATCACTTCCCTTACCCATTTTTTCATGTGTTCATGGTAAGAGCAGGAGCACACATGCCGTTTCTGGCACAGAGGAGGAAATACCCGGTTTGGGGGGGGGGGGGGCAGCTTCTTTTGGGGACAGTGCTGCCTTAAAATGCTTGTGAAATTACAGCCTCAGGCATCCTTGAGCTTTCTGTTTCACCATCTGAAGGGATGCCATCTACACTTTTTTTTTTTAAAGCTTCTGAAAAGCTTAGTCTGTTTTGTGAGGAATGTGTTAGATATCTGAGATATTTATGTAATTATCGTAATGAAGTGGGTTTATTTATTGTTTTCTGAGGAAATGCTTGGTATTTTTGGATTCATGCTCTTCAAAGAGAGGAGATGAATTTCCTGTTAAGATTATGAATATGATTTTTTCAAATGTCTTCAGAGGAAAAAGTAAACTTGAAGAGTGATTACAGAATATTGGCTAATTAGCTATAGTGTAACTGCTTTAATTACTTTTATCCCTGAAGCCACATGACTGTGCAGCTGACTAGCAGATGACTTATTTAAAAAAAAAAAAAAAAGACGTGTTCACACTGCAAGGTTAATGAGCCTAATTAAATATAGTTTTCCTTAGCCAGATACTAAATCGTAAAGCTTGAGGGAGTGGAGGAGGGGGAGAAACCAAAGGCAGTCAGTTCTATTTCAAATAATGGTTTTATTCTGATTTTTAATGAGAAAAAAAAAAAGCTGGAATTGTGAGTGATTTTTCTGAATAAAGAGACTTACATTTAAAGATTTGGTGAGACCTCACATGGCAAACTTTAAAAGTCTATTTAGAGACAGTTACACTGAGACATATTTGTTTTCACTTGCCCACTGCTTTAATTAATGGAGAAGTGGGCTTGAATAAAAGGTCTGTGTTAGATAGAAGTCTCCATCTGCTGCTGCGTACGTATCACCAGAACCTTTGTTCTTCCTCACCGTGTGGTTTTTTTATTACACCATTTTATTTCCTTTAGTAAGCTGCATAATGTCTCACATTAAGTTGTACAGACAGGATGGAGTTTTGATTTTTTTTGTGTAATTATTTTAAAATCTTTTATTAAGTTTTCTGCCTGTGCTGTGCACAGTGGTTCAATATCCTACATTTGAGAAAAATACTTGGAGATCCAAATTCTATGGTCTTTCAAGGAAACTTGCATCTCAGGCACAAAAATTAGATATTACACCTTACTGAGTTGCCACGTGTCAGCTACCTTCATGACTAGTCTTGAGTTACTGCAAACAGAAGGTAAAATGTGTTACGCAGTGAAACGGGCTTAAGCCAATGAATTTCGTCTTATTTGTAAAGAACTAAGAGCATGCAATCAGCTATTGCTGATCAGCTGGTATATGGTAAATTTCACAGGTGACTTTGGGCAAAGATGAGTAAGCAAAAGTAGTAGCTTTTTTTTTCATTCCCACTATTCTTCCCCCTCTTTTGTCCCATTGATCATGAACTTCTTAAACATTACTTCCCCATCCCCTGCAAAAGGGTATTACCCTTGACTATTTTCCATAAACTAATCTAATGTGCAGTATTGCGTTTCCTGCAGAGATTACTCAGACCCTCTGAGAAGCTATGCTCAAAAGTCAGGTCGGGCCAGATACAACAGCAGCATGTTTATGCCAAATTCCAGCACAAGATTACTGAGACTGAATCTGCTTCAAATAATAAGTAACGAAGGGTTAACCTACTCATGGGGGGAAATTTTGGTTCTTTCACTTTAAATTCAGGTTTATGCCCCAATAACCAAGAAGATGATATTTTTCTATATCTAACAAACTGGATGCTGTTTTCATAGTCTTCCTAACTCTTATGTAGAAGGCAGTAGTTTCATAAATTAATTATTTAGTTGGATTTCTTGGTTGTTTTTCATTACGTAGAAAGAATAGGTTAGAGTAGAGTAACTGAAAGGATCCGTATTTGAGAGCAAGAAGCTGAATTCCTCATCTAAACTGGTTGCTTTGATTTTATCACATTTTCCAAAGGGGCTGAAAGGTCACCAGGCACCCAGTAGGGTTCAAAAGTTATCTTGATAAATTGGATTATGACTAAATGATTCTTCCTGAGCACTTTGCATATAGTAGCAGAATCCCACCACAGAGTTTGTGTTTCCTTCATTTATTTATTTATTTGTATTTTCCTCCTCCGTGGACTTTGTCAAATATTGCCTTTAATGACCCCATGGGAAGTGATCACATAGGAACCTTGACCGTAAAGCAACTGCAGAGGATGTAGAGGTTTCACTAACTTCTATTTGAACTGTCTGTGTTTATATGGTTTGCGTTTATTGATATTCAAAAAGAAGGAAAGTTCTAGCCATAGGTTTAGTAGCAATAGCTTTCCTCACCTACTTTCTACATGTCAGTTGAGTTTCTTGCTTTTGGGGCAGAATGGATAAGCCTGTGGCTTTGAAAGTGGAGAGGAGTAATGAGGGTTTGTTGTTGACTGGTTTGCAACTTCGCAAGCTCCTCCTTTTTTTTTTTTGACCATACAATGAGATGCTAAAGTCTTAAAGAAATCATTGAATGCCTTAGGATTCCTTTGAAATTCCTTCTTTGGTTTAACTTTTTCTGCTTTTGGCCAACATTTTGACCTTGCCTGTACTGCTCATTTAATTACTTGTATGTGGTAATAGAGAGTGGTAACAAGGTAGCTTGCTATGCTCAGAACAAGATTTCATTTAGCTGCGTTTCATGCCTTTGTTCTGTATTTCCACTGAGTCATCTTTCCCTTAAATTGGTTTCTCCAGAGCTTTTTTTAAGTCTAATTAGGAAAACAAGCTTCTATCTATACATCCTTTAGCTAGTATATTAGTTCCGCACTTTTCCTGGCCATTAAAACTATAAAGGAGGAAGAAAAAAAATTGAAGATGATATTTCTGTACAAAATTAGTGATTTTGGCTATTAGCTGTTTTTAAAGTTTTAAACCTTTTTAAATCAATATACTCAAGGGAAATGCAAGTTTAATACAGTAGTAAAGAGGACTCATAGAGATGAGATGCTCTTAATAAAGTCACCCAGAATTATTATCTCTTAGTATCTAAGCACATACCCATATACTGACCTTAACTGATGATGATATTTGATTGATGATGGTGATTTGCTGATGACTGGTGGTTAGTGATTGTCAATGTTGTCTTCAGAGTATTTTTGTGGGTTGCTTATATGATTAGTATTTAGAAGAATTATTTATGTTTTGAGATAGGAGAGATTTTAAAGATGTTCTGCTTTCTTTTTCCTGTGTACTTCTGTGAGTATTTTGTGTTCATTAACATTCAAAATTACACTTTTGGTTTATCATACTAAGCAGAAATTTCAAGATCCAAGGGCGTGAACCCTCAATTCTCCTTTCTCTGTCAGTTACCCTTCATTAAGTGGTGTCCAATTTTTGGTGCTTCTATTTTTAGACAGTTTCATTATCTTAGTAAGCATTGAGTATCTGCTTCTCTTTGACTCTGGCGATTGTTTACGGATACTAGAACTCATTGAGATTGTGAGCTAGCCTATCTGCAGTTGGCATCTGAAGGGATTCACATGTTGAAGATGTTGCCATGAGTCCTCTTGGGTGCTTGGCAAGGTGAGCGCTTCGCAAGCAGGCAGGCATGTACCTCAGCAGCTTTCAGGCAAGTATGTTGCCCAGGAAATCAGTGCTTTTGGAAACTTGCAGTTAGTCAGGCCCTAGTAGCAAATTCAGTAAAATTAGCTCTAGACAATAAAAACCCAAATGCTTTGTTATGCAAGGGTCTGTCCAGAGGTTTTGGTGACCGTGTGGGGTACAGTTCCTGTAAAAAAATGTTCGCGTGCATAAAAATTGCTGTTGTATCCTGGGTGCCAGCAGAGAAGCAAAGGGCTGAATAAATGTTGCCGTATTCTGGAATCAAGAAGTAAATCAGCAAGCAATGGCAGACAGCTGTTTTGTGGGAGTGTTTTTAATATGCTACCTGTATTATAAACTTCATAGTCTAGGACTGGCAACCTAGTGTGTCTCATCAGCAGTAAGTTAATTCAGTTGTAATGGCAAATGAAACATACTGTGTGAAACATCCAGTTCACAGATCATACCCTAACAAAAGTTAACGCTACTATGATATTTTGGACTGGTGATAAGTATGCAAGCCCTTAAAAGGACATGAAAGCACAACATGCTCTTCAGAGGTTCCAAACCAAGCTACAACTTTCTTCTGAAGTCCCAAACCATATATGAAAAGAACACAGAAATAGATGGGAATTTTTTTTCTTTTTCTACCCCAGAACTTGGCTGGATCTCAAAAGTGCATGTGAATCGACCTGCAGTTGTGAGGCATGCAGAACAAATTAAAAAATGGAGAACTGTGAAAGGTAATTGGCAAGTAAGTGCTCTTTTTATGCATTCTGTTCCTGTATTTTTTCAAGCAGTCACTCTCCCTCTCCAGGCTGCAATATTGAATTTTTTTCAAGATACATGTAAACTTAAAAGGTGTGCTTGTCCATGTCTTATTTTAATAATTTGTATTTGATGATGATGGGATGGAATAAGGTGACGCATTAATCCAAACAAGTTAAAAACCTTATAACTCATGAGTGGCAAAACCGCAAATGAATTTAAGTCATCTTTATTCATGAGTGGATTAAATTGTATATTACTAACCCACCACATTTATTCTGTTTCCCAGACAGACCTCTCTGCGTGCTGCCTTCTTATTTTTTAATTTTAAGGCTGTAAGATATGATCATGGTCCCTGTCAAGTTTGACCTACCTGGATGATTTTTCTTTACTTAAGCATCCCCAACATGTGTGATTTCTTTGCTTAACTAGTTCTTGCCTAAAACTCAAAAATCCTGACTCGCTATGGCACTTGGGGGGAGAAAGGAAAAAACAAAAACAAATGAGCAAGCTCACTAATGTTAAGGAGACTGACTTCTCAACTCCTGAGATAAAGTAAATGATCAGTTATTGTCCATCTTAGTATAAAATAGATTCACGTAAGCCATTGCTAAAGCCAGTGGTGCGAATGAACTTTTCTTCAAGGCTGACTTGTATTAATTGCACACACGTGGTTAGAGTGCCGTAGCAGTTACCCTCAGCCTCTGCTGTTACTGCCCTCTTGGCCGAACTGTCAGATACTGGCCTGGTGTGCGTTTTGGTTTCTCCAGTTTGTACGTGAGAACTGTAATGCAAAGCCATCAGATCAGCAACGCAAGCTAATGCGTTCTGCAAAGCAGAGCAGGTGAGGTACCGCCATGGGGCTGGCTTCCTACGCCTCAGAGGCAGGACGGGAAGAACTGAGAGGGGAACGGCAAGCAGAGCTGGCTGCAGGATGCCACAAGTGCTCTGGCAGCATTTGGCCAAGGGCGAGGTCTGAGAAATGCCATGCAGCAGACCTGGAGCTCCCAGTGAGCTCTCAGCCATGGGGTTGTAACCGGTGTCCAAAGGACAAATTGATTCTTCATTCACCAAACAGCTGTTTTGCAAGCAAATGCATGTGATTCCTCCCCTCTGCACGCTAAACAAGTCGTTTACTTGCAACAGTAACTAAAAACCTGGAAGCAGGAGGAAGGAGACAATTAAGGATCAATCTTAACAGTGCAAGATACTAGAACAAAGCAAGAACCATTTAATTATACTTAATTCTTAAAAAAGCTGTTCACAATAGTTGGCATTCTGAGCTTAGCATGTCGGGCAGCCATTCTGGGGTGGCCAAAGCTGCGTTCACAGTGAGCACAGATCTTGCGGATGACACTTGGAGGATAATTTGATGTAGCTGTAAGATCCTACCGGAAGGTGATAGAAAAAAAACCTTCCTGCCTATTACATAAACCTGAAGGTTTTTTTGCTTTGAATGCTATGATTAAATAAAAAATGGATATAAACTGAGGAATGTTAGACACCATCTCAGCATTTCTCAAGAATTTCTTATGCATAAAAAGTCACTTCATACCAAGTTTAACAGTCCAGTAGTTCTGGGTTGGAAAATAGTGTTAGTGAGAAAAGCCAGAGGGTATTCTATAACGTTGGCTATCTTCAGATACTGCAGGTGCAGTAACGTAAAGAGTAAGTCGTCTGATTTGACCGAAGTTACTATATAAAGAACAAAGAGAGCCACAGGCTTTGATGACAAAGAATCATTGGGAAGAAAGGGATTTAGTGTCACTCCCTCAACATGGCCGTAGGACAAATGTTTAATTATTACTAACACTCCAACTCTCCTGTGTAGTAACACTGGTACTGAGCTACTCGAGTAAGGTTTTACTTTGAAGAATGCCAGAAGCATCTATCCTGTATTTAAACACTGTCATTGCAGGATAGTCATGTGCTGTTTATTTCACAGAGATGATTTTGAACCTTTACATGCTTGAATGTAAGTAGCACCACAGATTCAAATTTTTAAGGTTTTTAAGGTTTGAAAAACCCTTTTAAAAAAATGAAGTTCATACCAGTTCTTGGAACTCCCTGACTACCTCTGTCTTGATGACTTTATGATTCATGATATAAGAGATGAGACAAAAATTCCCTCGAATGAAGGATAAAAAAAATCCAAGTAAAAGAAACTTAAAACCATTTAAAGTGAAAAACCCTTTTGAAGTATTGTAGAGTGAAAGTAGAAATCAATTAGAAACAAGCAGTCAAGTTTAGACTAACGGGGGCCAGTAGTGGTTCATTACTCTGTTCAGTCACCCCAAAGCAGCTTTCAGTATAACATTTACTGCAAGTTCAGAAAGGAGGCACCCATGAGCCAAGTGTGAAAGGTTTGTAGGCTGGGCAGCCACTTAAGATTTGCAGAGTAATACCCCCATGCAGAAACAACAAGTTTTGCTGCCTATACTGACAAATCGTGTCACAGAGCAGAGCAGTCAGAGAGGGACTTTATGGACTCAAATGGATTTGGCCATTGTATACTCTCCCCATGTTGAACAAGTGCCCTCTAAGAGATGTCAGCTTTTAGTGAAGCCATCACTGTAAATGAGAATTTGCTGGAAGACCTTCAACAAATATTTCAAAATAATGTCTTAAGCTCAATTTTTGTTCAGCAAAAAAGCTCAAAAAAATTTTAGTTGTACTTCTGTTCCATTTGCCAATTAATAAGTCTTTTAAAATTCCGTAGCATTTTCATCTAAAGAGTGCTTTAGCCTTCTCATTTTGCTCTTGATTTTGGTTTTTTACACCAAATAATTACAGATGTTTTTTATTCCCGATTTACACAAAAGAAAGTGGAATCATCTGGAGTCTAGATCCTAAGTTTTAAGAAGTCTGGGTTCTTACCCCCCACTGATTCCATGTTTCGCTCTCACAGCAAGAGAAACATGCAGACGTGCAAATGTGCAAATTGCTGATGTGTAGACTCAGCTGGTTACTGGCAATTGCATACTTGTGCTCCTCTTGCAGCATGTTTCTTGTGCATACAAGCCTTAAAGATACAGACATACTGTATTGAATGGAGCATATTATAACAGTGAGGTTCCTCACATAGGTGATGTTTTTATCTTTGTCTTACAGAACTAAATTTGAAACAAGATGCTTTTTGTCCAGGTAAAAATGTTTGTCTAATTCTTACAGAGTCCCATTTGGTAGTTAGATTTTGCACCAAAAAATGTAATTTGATCCTTTGGTTCTGAGAGCGCGGACTTTTGATTCCAAATCCTTTCTGTACTATTAGCTGCTGCTCAAGACATGAACAAATATCTGCCAACCCTGTCTGTCATAAGCCGTTCTTTGCATATCCTCCATGTTATGTCCCATACATTTCCTCATTCTTAGTGAGAGCCAGGCTTCTGATTCCTGCATCTTCTAAGTTGGTTTGGCTTTGGAAGCATAAACTGAAATACTATATTCCTTGTTTTGCTCCTTTTGTAGGCTGCTTGGCTGCTGAAAGCTGTCACCTGCATAGACCTTACCACTCTTTCAGGTGATGATACTCCTTCAAATGTTCACAGGCTGTGTTTTAAAGCAAAGCATCCCATCAGAGAGGATCTGCTGAAAGCCTTGGACATGCACGATAAAGGTATGATAGTTTTTGTTGTGTGTATTTTGTGGAGAAAATGTCTGCGTTTCCTCATTATTTTTTCAGTTTTCAGAAAGGTGTAAAAATAGCCACTTCTTCCTATAATGGAAGCAGTTATGGCAGGCAGCGCTGCAGAACTAATAGTCCTGAGAGAACAAACTATGTCCTATACGGTCTTATTCAAAGCAACCGTCTTAAGTTCTAACTGCAAAATATTCCTTTGAGTTAATATATGAATACAAGGAGAAAAAAAGCCGTTCTCAGTTTGGCAACCAAAGTGAAGCATGGACTCAGGGCAACGCTGTAAGTTATGATACCTGATGAGCAAATCCCAGCACAAGTACAGACTGGACAGAGAATGGATTGAGAGCAGCCCTGAGGAGAAGGACTTGAGGGTGCCGGTGGACAAGAAGCTCAACATAACCCAGCAGTGTGTGCTTGCAGCCCAGAAAGCCAACCGTATCCTAGGCTGCATCAAAAGAAGTGTGACCAGCAGGTCGAGGGAGGTGAGTCCCCCCCCTCTACTCCACTCTGGTGAGACCCCACCTGGAGTATGGTGTTGAGCTCTGGGATTCCCAGTACAAGAGAGACATGGGCCTGTTGGAACTGGGCCAGAGGAGGGCCATGAAGATGATCAGAGGGCTGCAGCACCTCTCCTATGAAGACAGGCTGAGAGAGTTGGGGTTGTTTGATACAAAACTGGGAGGATTGACTGATACACGAGAAGGCTGCGCTGCCATTCAGTGAGACCTGGACAGGCTAGAGAGTTGAGTGGAGAAGAACCTAATGAAGTTCAACAAAGGTAAGCGTAGGGTCCTGCATCTCGGGAGGAATAACTCTAAGCACCAGTACAGGTTAGGGGTCGACCTGCTGGGAAGCAGCTCTGTGGAGAAGGACCTCGGAGTGCTGGTGGACAAGTTAACTATGAGCCAGCAGTGTGCGCTTGTGGCCAAGGCGGCCCATGGTATCCTGGGGTGCATTAAGAAGAGCGTGGCCAGCAGGTCGAGGGAGGTTATCCTCCCCCTCTACTCTGCCCTGGTGAGGCCACATCTGGAGTGCTGTGTCCAGTTCCGGGCTCCCCAGTTCAAGAAAGATCTCTCTACTGGAGACAGTAGAGAGAGGAGGGCTACAAGGATGATTAGGGGACTGGAACATCTCTCGTATGAGGAAAGGCTGAGAAAGCTGGGGCTGTTTAGCCTGGAGAAGACTGAGAGGGGATCTGATCAATATATCTTATTGATCTTATAAATATCTAAAGGGTGGATGTCAAGAGGAAGGGGCCAGACTCTTCTTTGTGGTGCCCAGCAACAGGACAAGGGGCAATGGGCAAAAACTGGAACACAGGAAGTTCCATCTGAACATGAGGAAAAACTTCTTTACCCTGAGGGTGACCGAGCACTGGAAGAGGCTGCCCAGAGAGGTTGTGGAGTCTCCTTCTCTGGAGATATTCAAAGCCTGCCCAGACGGAATCCTGTGCAACCTGCTCTAAGCGATCCTGCTCTAGCAGGGGGTTTGGACTAGATGATCTCCAGAGGTCCCTTCCAACCCCTACTGTTCTGTGATTGTTCAGCCTGGAGAAGAGAAGGCTCTGGGGAGACCTTATAGCAGCCTTCCAGTACCTAAACGTGGCCTACAAGAAAGCTGGGGAGGGACTGTTTACAAGGGCATGTAGTGATAGGACAAGAGGTAATGGCTTTAAGCTGAAGGAAGGTAGATTTTGATTAGATATTAGGAAAAAAAAATCTTCCCTGTGAGGGTGGTGAGGCACTGGAACAGGTTGCCCAGAAAGGTTTTGGGGGCCCCATCCCTGGAAGTGTTTAAGGCCAGGTTGGATGGGGCTTTGGGCAGCGTGGTCTAGTGGAGGGTGTCCCTGCCCATGGCAGGGACGTTGGAACTAGATGGTCTTTAAGGTCCCTTCCAACCAAATCCATTCTATGATTCTATGAAATTTGATGTGGAAGCCACAAGTGTGTAATCTCAGTGTATGTCTTTTAATAGCAGTACACTAAGGTGAAACTAAGTGAACATTTTGTTAATCTGCTGATGTCCTTAGTAAACTGGAGAAACGGGGAGTGTTCATGTGACTCCTTTGGATTTCATGCTTAGCTGCTGTTTCTGTATGTAACTACCTAGCCTGGCACTTTGCCTGTCAGAAAAGATGCATTCCACAGTCCTAAGCATGTTATTTTTCCTTCAGAAAACATTATCTGTTGCCTGCTTGTTTCAGTAGTTAAGATAGGAAACATCTTTGCAGCCCAGTCTACTTTAAGGACTCAGTCCTGTAGTGAGTGTACGCGGTTGTGTGTATATCATGTATACACACACACATGCGTGCGTGCACACACAGAATTCTCAGGTAAGTCGACGCAGTTGAAGAGGTGGAAGACAGCCCTTAAAACTTTCACTGACATTACTCAAGCAGGCTGCATCTGAAGTCCCAAAGTTACACCCAAGACTGAACACGATAAAACTTCAGAGCAAATTCAGACTGTCAATATAACTATCAATAAAACCTCTTTATATCTGAGCGTCATTTCTGAATTTTTCCAGATGTAATCACTGATGTGTCAGTGAATAACATTTGAATTTTGTCCTGTCATGTTGGTCTTATGATGATCTAACAAAAAGAAAATCCCAGTGACATTTGGGGCATGCTTTTACTATTGAAATATTTCAGTTTTACACAGGCATTGGTCCACTGATTGAAGTCATATGATGTAGAAACAAAGGGGAATCAGGCCTCTGATTTTAAGCCATATACATAAAATATCAAAGATTAGCCTTTTTTTAAAACTTGGATTTATGGACTCTTCAGACGTTGAAGTATTAAATATAAGGTCAATTATCTGAGACTTGAGAGAATAGCATTTTAATGAAAAACACGGTAGGACTGCATTAACATAAAGACTACTCAGTTGCTGCTGGGCTCAGTCTGGTTCAACAAGTAAGGACAGGGCTTGACAGTGCGGTCTTTCTTGCAATAATTTGCTGACTAAGCATGTCTTAACTGTACGTGTTGGCATTAAACAGTGAATCTGTTGATAAAAATCTTGGCGTTTTAACTCCTGCTAGTGCAAACTTGCTCCCAGGGTCCAGTGAAGGAACATGAGGAAGGTGACAATATGGAGAATTACCTGAACCGTTTGAGCAATAAAACAGACATCCCTCGTGTAGGTGCTTAAGATCCTTGTGAGAATGCAGAAGTGGGAGGTGAGAACAATGCACACGTGCTCGTAATATGGATTGCACTCAAGAAGGTGGTAATCTATATACGAAGAAATGAACTGTGGCTTTTGCAGGTATTGCTGTTGGAGCAGTTTGTGTATATCCAACAAGAGTCACCGATGCTGTTAACGCCCTAAAGGCTGCTGGTTGTAACATACCAGTAGCTTCAGGTAAGCTTTATTCAAAAATATCCAATTAAATATTTTGATGCTATAAAATATGCAGGAAAATCAAGAAGTTTGGACTTGCTTTTGTTTCAGAGTAAGGTGAAAAGGTAGCAGGTGGAAGGAAGGGAATGGAGGAGAGGATTTGCTTCTGGTATAATCTTTTGCTTTCTTTCAACTTCAAGCTTACCAGGAGTGCCAAATCTGTTTTACTGGAAGCTCTTCAAAGAGGTTCTTAAGATATATCAGTGTTTTCCTCAGCCAAATAGAAGAAATTGAGATAGTGTGCTGGACAAAGTATCAGTAGATACTAAGTAGATGATGATGATGATGATAACAGTAGTAGTAGTAATACTGCAGTATGAGCTTTAGGAGTTCTAATACAAGGGTGGGTGTTTTTCTCCCTATCAGTTGTTTGGCTTTTAAGTATAATCCTACAAGCTGATTTCAATGAAGCTGTGTGCAAAGGCAAGGGTTATTGCCTGCTGAGCAGCCTGCAGGTTCAGGACTTGTACTTACAAATCTAAGTGCCAGCTCTTCTCCAGTCACCACACATGAGAGACAAGTCCTGAATCTACAATGAGCAAGAAGTAGAATCAAAGAATTATTTAGGATGGAAGGGAGCTGTGGATGTCATCTGGTCCAACCTCCTGCTCAAAGCGGGGGCCAACTTTGAAGCTGGATCAGGTGTTTAATGCTAAGATCCATGTTTTCTGGTGGGTTTTTGTTGTTTCATTGT
Organism: Balearica regulorum gibbericeps; assembly: GCF_011004875.1. NCBI lineage: Eukaryota > Metazoa > Chordata > Aves > Gruiformes > Gruidae > Balearica > Balearica regulorum. The sequence goes on from NC_046184.1 coordinate 70,659,120, forward strand.
TTTGTAGGGGAAAAATACATAATGCATTTATATGTTAGGGAGAAAGAGGATCTCTGACAAAGCCATTATTTTTTCCATTTCCAAAGTTACCTTTGGGTTTTGTACTTAAACATCATAAATGCAATCTTGAAAGCAATTTTTACTATATTGTGATTTGGCTAATGTTAAACACATTACTAGGATTTAACTTGAAATATTTCTTAAAAGAATTAAAAATGTATGCATTGCTTCATATACGAGTTCACTCCTTGTTTGCTCAATTCTGCTGGAAGCAATAAATATTGTGCTTTCTTATGTTAGGCTGCTTTGGAAAAACTTAAGGTATGTGAAAGATCTTTTCATGAGATACACTAAGTATCTTGCTGGACATTGGTTCCTGAGGGAAGAGCTAATGCTTCTTGTGGATGAAGAGAGGGTAGGATGAGGTGCCTTTAGATTTTTTGAATCATGGTAGGGATAAAAAAAAGATTAACTTTCAAACTCTTTAGTGTATTAGAGGTATATGCAATTTTATGGTCAATTTATAAAACATTCTCTTCCCTCTACCTGCATCCATTCCCCTTCTTGCTAGTGGCTGCTGGGTTTCCATCTGGACAAACTCCTCTAGAAACCAAACTGGCCGAAATAAAGCTAGCTGTGGAATATGGTGCCAGAGAGATTGACATTGTCATCAGCAGGAGTCTAGTCCTGAGTGGCCAGTGGGAAGGTAAGTACCCACCCTTTGGCAAGGAACCTAAACCTCTGTATATGCACGTGCAAGCTCTGTCTTTGTCTCTTCCCCAAGTCTCCACATCAGTTCCTGAAGAATTTGGTCCCTCCCCTAAGAGTGGCTGATAATCTGGGGCGCTGAACTAAATAAATACTATTTAACTAATTTATGACAAATGATTGCATTTCTTGAAAATAATGCTGTTACAAGTTCTGTCAGGCTGGGCATGCAGAATGATTTTGTATTTTGAAAATGCAAGCCTATTCCTTCTATGCCTTTAGAGGATTTTTTTGTACAGGATTAAAAAATAGAAAGTAAAATGGAAGTAAATGCCTAATTATTTGAACAATTTTGTTAAAACCCCCAAGGGGTTGCTAATGTAGACGATACCTTGTTAAATATACATGTTTCAATTCTGGACAAAAATATGTATTTTAGTTGTTTACTTTTTCCTGAAATTTGAGGGTACAAATTGACTGTTCATATTATTATTGATGTTCTTGTGTCTGTAGACTACTACTAATTAGTAAGAACAATAATGCTGAAGATGGTTTTTGCTCTAATTGCCTCCTTAATGTACTGTGAATGGTTTGCCTTAAGTGCTGACAGTGCTTCTATAACTAATCTTCATGTGAAGGTAAACACATCATTGTCTCGGAATGAATTTTCCATTTAGTTGTATAATGCATCTCCGTAATAGCCTGTTTGCTTGGAAGACTTCGTAAAGGACCCCTGGTACCTGGGTTTGGTTAAGGAAATACAGTCATCACGGTAACAGATCATATTTTCTGATTTTGGTCTTCCCATTAGCAGTTAGAATCGAACAAAAACCCCCACGTTTCTGCATCTGTGCCTTCAGGACTGATATCCTGGTTTCCACTTGCTGTAACATCTTGACCTCTTTTGTATTATTTACCGTCTCCATCCTTTTACTCTTAAATATTTGCAGCTATACAAATGTGTGACTTCTTGAGGATGGGCATTGCTGCAGACATTAGTTTCTTTCAGAGTGGCTATTTTAAGTTAAGGTATGGTCTCAGAAATTGCTGGAATATGGAAACTGGGTGATTGAGTGGTTTTAAATAAGACAGAATGATGGATCAAGTTCTGCACCAGCTGGCAGCAAGACTATATGCACACCTTCCTATGCTGTATTTTTGTTAGGGTCTACACTATGGTCTACAAAGCAGGTACCCCCTCCAGGAGCTGTGCTCCTCTGGGAACATGTATTGGTCTTGAATACAAAGTGAGCTGAGTCAGTGATCTGTCACTAAGACTAAAAAAGGTCCACTAAAGTGGACTTGAGCAGCAACTTGCAATTGAGTCTGAAGAAGTCTGTGTTGCAGCAATTTCTGACATGTGTGGTTACCATGCTTCAGACTTCATGGTACAAACCACTGTCAAGGGTTTGTATGCAAGGGGCATACAGCAGAGACCAGAAAGTTAGTGCACGTGGGCAATTGCAAATCCAGGCTCGAGGTTACATTGCCCAGGATTACATTAAGGAAAACTCTGAGGAGAAATACAGGGCTAGATTCAGACAGAAAGTTTGTATCGGTGATTGAAATGAACTGGACATACATTATTAGGTTTTTCTATATGGGAAATGAATTGTTTTTTGTGATCACAAATTACAGGGGAGGAGTACACAGATGTAGCAATGATGGATGTAATATAAAGCTGTCAATTCACTAAATAAGTAAATTAAGGATGACTTTTGATTTGATATGCATATTCTTTTATCCAGAGCTGAAGTCATGACAAGGTTGAAAGCCATCTGTTTTTTGGCAATGGTTTGTTTACGTTTTTTTACTGAGGGCAGAATTGAAATTATTTCCAAATGTTTTCTGAATGTTTAGTCATGAATGTGATTCTGTGTATGGCACATATTTACATGGTCTTGAAAAAAAGGTACCTCGGGAACAGAATTTACTTGCAATCCAGATAGTGATGCTACAGAGTGAAAAATTATAATATTTAACTTCCCATCAAAAAAAATCACTTCAGTAGGTGATCTGAAAATTTAGTGTTCTGACTTCCTATTTAGCTTTCAATAGATGTATATTACCTGTCTGAACATGCAGGTTTCCACCTCTATCTAATGATTAGATCTGATACATAAGAGTGTATAAAGTACATTCAAAAAAACTAGAAGGGATGAAGTAGTCTTTTTCTGGGATGAATCTCTATATTACATAAAATTGAAAAGTCTAGTGCAGTAACTGTGCCTGTGTTCAAGGTGCTTCATCAACTAGAGCTGCTTTGCAGTTATGACAGAACCTCTGCTTATGCTCATAACACTAATATATTTTTTATCGTTATTTTCTCATGCTGCCTGTCTTCACAGCTTCAGGAGTTATTGACAAAAATATATATGTGGTAGAGTGTTTTATCTTACTGTTCATATATTTTAAGGTTTTTTTCTAGCCTGTGCAATAATTGGGGTCACCATGACAGAATAGTGTTGCTCTGTGATTTGTTTCAAAGGCTTGTTTGGTTATTAAATATTTTAGTGTATGTCCAATTATGTCAAGTTATTTTAAAGCACTTCTTAAATATCGTTGGAGCTCTTTATGGCACTCAGAATATATTTTCTAGATTTTTACAAAGTAATTGTTAAGATCTTTTTAATAGTGCTGAACATGAAAGCAGCTTTATTGGACAGCTAATTTATGTTGGAAAACAATTTTAAATGAGATTTAAGCTTATGAACTTACATACCTTTTACAACCTATTAGGTTTTAAAGCAATACTACTTTACAATACTTTATTCAATCATTGTCTTGTATCCCTTGAGAAAGTATGGATTAAGCTTAAAAATCACAATTTAAATACTGTCTTTAGGAACAGAATGTGGAGCCTGTATGTAAAGAGTGATGAAGTTGACCAACAAATTGTTGAAAGAAACTGGATTTATTTAGGTTTGGTTTTTGTTTTTTTTTTTTTTTCTTCTCTGTTATCAATGAATGTGTTGGAGTTGCTGTACCTTCTGGAGCTGTTTGGGATGCTGTAATGTTACTTCTAGTTCCACAGCTTTTAGCAAACACCTGGACATACTACACTGTCAGCAGCTTCAGAGGTATTGTTAACCCATCTTTCGCTCTATGTCAGTTGAATTTTTTACAAGAAAAGGGAAAAAAGAAGTTTGAATGTGGCTGCATCCATGAAATAAATTAGGTATAACCTCATTATGAAAGCTGCCTTTCAATTCTGTTAGTAATTATTCAACTGTGAGTTTAGAGGCTTCATTCAAGGATTGGAGCCCCCTTTTGTGCTATATACTTCATAAACAGGGCAGAGAAAATACACTCTCCACTCCAGAGACTTGGAAAAGACTCCACATGTTGTTCAGAAATATCATAGCTTGATTTACCGTTTTCTAGATGTGCAAGCTAACTTGGGACCTCAAAGTCTAGTTGCACAATTTCTTTCTTATATTGTCAGCAGCAGCTCTAACTCCTGAAGCCAAGCTCTGTTTTCAGTTTCATGTGAATCACTGGAGTCTGGAGCTGCACATATGTGGCTGAGAGCAGAACTGAAAGAGTTGTGTTGTGCTGATAGCCTTGTACTTGTCATTTTGTTAACAAACCTGCCATTAATGTGCAAGAGAGAAGGGGTTCCAGCTCATTTTCCAGTTTCCCATGATGATTACCTTGATCTTTTGGTCTACCAGAAATTGAAACATCTTCCCCCCCCTCGTCTCAGTTTCTAACCTTAACATCAGTCAATGTGAGTGACTAGATAAAAACAGAAAATAAGCTGAATTTAAAAAAAAAAAAAGAAAAGTGTTTTTACCACCACATTTGTAGAAAATAGCTGTTTCATAATAATTTAAGCTGCTGTCGTGGTTTAGCCCCAGCTGGCAGCTGAGCGCTGTGCGGCTGTTCACTCACCTCTCCCTCTTTGGTAGTATGGGGAGGAGAATTGGAAGAAAAAGCTAAAACTCATGCGTTGGGGTAAGGACAGTTTATTGGGATAGCAAAGGAAGAAGAAAATAACAACAACAGTACGTAGAATATACAAAGTAGGTGATGCACAGTGCAATATGCTCACTGCTGGAGCCCAATGCCCAGCCTGTCCCTGAACAGCGACCCCTCCTCCCCAGCCAGCTCCCCCCCTTATATGCTGAGTATGACATCATGGTATGGAATATCCCTTTGGCTGGTTTGGGTCAGCTGTCCTGGTGATGTCCCCTCTCAGCTTCTTGTGAAAAGTAACTCTATCCCAGCTGAAAGACAGGATTGGTTTTTTTTCCCCTTAATATTTTCATTTCCTATGTAGGAGATACAGATTAGCCCCTTTATTATGTGATTTGTAGGACGAATGTATTAGATCAAAGTAAAATGCCATCTAGACAATCTAGGGCAGATTATAGCCAGCAGTAATTGTCAGGGATGTTTGCTTGAGATATGTAGGAGGAGGAATATTTTCTTTGGGGTATTTAATAACTGTTAAAAGCAATGTAATGTTTGTACTGAATAGTTGGAATTTTACGAATACTACCAAAAAACCCACCTTCCAACACTTATCTTTTATAACGGTGGAATTAAAACCAGAGATCTGAAAGTATTTTTTCATTTCCTAGAAAATGTGAATTTTTCTGACTTCTATAAATGCATCAGAATTGCAGATCTAAAGTTCATAAAAGCAGTAAGCTATCTTACATAAATGGGTGCAAAGTGAGTGAGTTCTTTTGTCACATCCATTTTAACAGCTAAGTCAGCGGAGCTACTACAGACTACAGTGGGCATCTGGCTCCAAATATATTCTATATAAGTTGCCTTGCTTTGGGTTTTGTTTTGCTTGCTTGTTTGTTTGCTTGTTTTTCCTGGCATAAGACTTAGACTCCTTTTAGAATGGATAGTGTTGGTTTGTTGGTGCTGTGTTCAAGATGCTACACTGCATTGGCCATTTCATTTGAGAGCTCTTGATTATCTTGTCTCTGTTTTTAGCAGTCAGAAGGAGAATCTCTTGCAATCATGGTGGTCTTAGTGCACAGTTCAAAATATGCCTATGGGGTTTTCTGCAATATAGAGATTTTTCCCCAAAGCTTTCTGCCACTGCTGCTAACCAGAGAAGCTCTATCTGCTGTGTCAGTTACTGGTGTTCTGCACAGGTCGCCGGTATTCCCAGAACTGTAGTGTCCAGCTCTATTCCTGCTACTGATCGGCTTGACGGAACTGAGTAGTTAAGTGATGGACTTTTTGGCAGCACAGACTGTCCCAGGAGAAGCCAGGACCCCTTAAAACACTGAGTGCATTTTCAAGTGTGATTAACTCCACCCATACTTTAGACATTTGCCAAGAAGTTTCAGGATAATGAAGTTATTTGTGCCTTGATTTAAATCTGACTGAGTACTGAAACCTCTTTATTTTTGAAAGGAGTAGGAGTTTCTGCACTTGTTCTGTATCAAAGCAATCCTTGCTTGCACTGGGACTGGGGTGCTCTGCTTAATTTTCTCTGTCCCAGAGGTAGTTGCATTTCTATTTGTGCTTTTACTGTAGGGTTGAGAATGTCCTATGAATGCCAGCTATTGTCTGCAATAATTGATCTCTGAATAAAGAGCAGTATTTATTACCTACACACCTGCCCCATTAAAGTATGCCCACTTTTCCACCACCTCAGCTAACCTGATAGAAACAGATGATTGAACACCCTCAGTTGTTCTTGTCCGTGGGTTGATGTGCGCTGTCAGATAGCGAGACTGTTCATATGATCTTGGCACTAATTGCATATAAAAGTACCTTCCAACAATAGGGAGGATGCTGTAGCTGTGGTACTAACTCCGGTGAACAACAGCTATGAGGATATAATTTCTTTTCATGGAATCCAACCTAAATGTACATTTTGTTGATTTTATTTTGACGTTTCTGGTGGCGTATCTTAAAGGTAGAGAAAACTTGAGTCTTTTCTTCTTGTTACCGAAACTAGAAGAACATGAAAATTGCTTTCTCTGGCTTTTCCAAAAGCTTCAGGAAAGAGTCACTCCACAAAAAGAGACTGCATTTAGATCTAACATGAGCAGTGTTATCAAATGCACAAGAAAATAGCACAGTTTCTTTGTATTTCCTTTTTGAGTCTCGATTTGATGTAGGTTTCTGGAGTATCATCAATTGATCAATAAAACATGTTAGACTGCATGCTAGTACTGATTAATTCACACCTTTGGTACACAGTAAGAAACAAGGTGAAGCCTGGTATCTATAAAGGGACTTGCTAAGTGCATTAGTCAGTTGTCTACTAATGTATGTAGTACATCTCAGAGGACCACCCCAGTGATCCCAGCCCCGGCCACCTGGTGTGCCGATGGCATCAATAGGATGCAGCAGCGTTGCGGGTGGAGGGGTGGTCCAGCCATACAGCAGCTGGCAAATCCTACTGTATGTTTCCGGGTCTTGCTTCAGGACTGAGAGGAAAAGAAAGCTAGTATTGCTGGAAAATATTAGTCTCTGTAGCCATATCCTGGATTTTTTTAGCAAGAAAGGTTTGTGAAAAGTTGTGTTTTAGCCTTCTATAAACAAGCTTTTCAATTACATGTTTGAAGATTAAATACAATTTGTGAAAAGGACTTTCTTGCAAAGGATCCTGTTTGCTTATTTTGTCTCTCTTTTTTTTTTTTTAAAATTCAAATCCCAGAAATCGTGACTGTACACTATAAGAGCTCCCCACCATTAACACTGGATGAGTCTTAATCATCTCCAAGTGGCCAGCTTCTAACAGCCACATTTTGATAATTTTAATCTCTCTATGTTTAAAATTTTGTGGGACCACTGTTGAATTTTACCAAAAAAAGGGTGGATGGTTTTCCCTGTGCCCTCTGTGTTGCGTTACCTGACCAGATCTGCAAGTTCTAGCCTTTTTTAAAAAATGCAGTTGGTTATGTCCCTATTTATTCCAGTCCTTACTGAAACTGTTAGAAAGTTAAGCGTGCCTCTGGCCACCACACTACAGGAGTTTATGAGTGGGTGGTGTGCTCTGGGCACATCGGTGAGCAGCCCAATACTGGCCTGTCCTCCCTGTCCCTGCTGCTCCCTGGCTGCAGCTGGTGGCCAGGAGGTTGAGTGGCAGGGCATCAAGAAGCAGTGGGCAGGTGGGATGTGTGCTAGTTTGTCTCAGGGACACGCTGACTGCTTGGAGGTGAGAGTTAAGGAGAGCTGAAGGTCCCTCCTGAACTCCAGCTGGCTTCCTCAGTGAAGGTGGGCATCAGAAGCGGAGGTCCCTTCGATGGTCTTTTGATGGCAGACAATCTAGGTTATAAAGCAGCAGGGGAAGAAAAGCAATCTGCAAGGCTGGCAAACCTGGGACCTGAGTTCAGGTTTCAGAACGGTAGCTCCACAGCATGCTGGGCAGATGTTGTCCTGCTGGGCAGATGTTGTCCCTCTGGCCCTCCTGCTGTGGTGCTTTCTCCAGCCTTCCTGGGGCTGTTTGACATCACGGCAGGCGATGGTCCAAGTCCTCGCTAACCTCATGGGCAATGCAACCACTTGACCTGGTTTGTAAATGCAGATCCATGTGGATTCGCTGGTCCCTGAGGTTCGATCCTAGGCCTCGGTCTGTCCTCACCAGGGATCTTAGCAGACCACATTGATTTGAACAAATGTTTTCAGGAAATTCTTATTTTCAAGAAGCTTAAAGTGGCATTCAGATGCCTAAACACAGTCCCATGGTACTAGAGTGTATGGCAAGAGACCGAAGTGAGACGTGGAGCTGGAAGCCAGGAGGGGTATGTCATGACATCCCAGGTGGCACTAAGGTCTGTAATTTGACAACTTGTTCAATACCTTTGGTGTCTTTTAGGCTGAACCCTTTGGCAAATGGGGCTGAAGGGGACAGGGAGAGTGGTGATACGATGTGGACAGGAAAACGTAACTGTGCCTGAGTCCTGATTCAATTTACTACCATATTTACTGCTGAAAAAGCTGTTTTAAAATCAATCTTGACTCCCATAGCATTTTTTACTCCTGATGTATTCATGAGTGTTTGGCATACTGTGCACATTCTTAGTTTTGAGAGAACCGACATTAATAGCTATTAAGTTAAGTCTGAAACTGTATGGCATTGTTAATTACCTCCAGTCATGTAATTTATTGAACTTACAAAACTTAAGTTCTTGAGTGCTATGACTAATTATAAGATTGGAAATTAATCCAGAAGTGGAAATTACAGCCATACTTGAAAATGTCTCTCAGGCAACTTTGATCATTTTCACATGCTTTTATCCCCAGGTCTCTACAAGGAGATCCGTCAGTGCCGTGAGGCCTGTGGAGAAGCTCATATGAAAACAATCTTGGCGACAGGTGAACTGGGGTCCCTTGCTAATGTCTACAAAGCCAGTATGATAGCTATGATGGCAGGTAAATAGATGTGGTTTTCTTTTTAAGCTAAGAATGTTTTTGCTGTATTATTTATGAAGCTTAAAAATTTCAAGTCACGAAAGTTTAGGTTTTGCCAATAGTAGGCAAAAACTATTATGCAGCAATTACCGAAGTTGCAGGTGTAGTAATGAAGTGTCACTTGTTTTGTATAACCTACAAAAACTGCATGAAATGTTAAATAACACTGAAACCTGCTAAATGACATAATTTGTAGGAACAAATATTTGTTGTCAAACGTCTGATCCCTGGTGTATTTAATAAGGACACATACGTTTGGGCCAGATATGCATATTGTCCAGGCAATTGTGGTGAGCTACAGATGTGGTGTAGGTAGACGACTCGTAAGCTTGTTTTAAATGCAGGGGGAACTTTCCTGTGAAGATTCATGCTGACAGCTCTTGCTTCTTGTTTGTGATCACTTCTTCTAACCACCTCTGTGAGAGTGCTATTCGGGAAACCAGCTGTACTGGAGATGCAGCCAGGGGAGGAACTCTGCATCCAGCAGGTGCTGGGATGGGTTTGGCTATAACTGGTTATAGCTGGAACACTCAAAAGCAGTAGCACTCGCTACCTGCAACTGGCGCTTCAAAAGGAGTTCAGTCTTCCCTGTCTGAAAACTCAATTACATCAGACCTGATGTTTAGGAGTCTGTCTGTCTTTTGTCCTGAACCCTTCAGCTAAGAAACACATTCCCATGAGCAGGATAGGGTTTTTAGGGGCTGCGTATAGTTCGTAGGTATTACTTTTTTGCATAGCTATGGCTGGTGCAGACTGAATGTAACGAAGCACCCATTTGAGCACAGATTTACAGCAGTATATTCTCTCTGCAGCTTTGGGCCTGTGCTGGTGTAATTTTTGCCTAGTTTAACCAGGATTTTAACTCTGTCTTTAAGATGCAAAACTGGGAATTGGCTGATAAGGCTATGTTCCTTGAACTCTGTTCTAGATACCTGTTTCTTCCACCATGCTTGAAAGAGGCGTCTTCAAGTATATTGATAGAGGGAAGTGTAAAGATGTACTAAGAACCACTTGGGTTAGTCTGTCTTCTAAACTTTCCTTCATTTTTGTGTTGATTTTTTTTTTCTACTGTAAGCTCTTCAGACCTGGAATTTCTTCTTATTTTAGAGCGAGGAAAAAATCATCCAGGTGTCTTGTCAGTATTTAAATAAATACTCAACTTGCTGCTGACCTCATTGTCTCCTTATACAACACTATGCTTATCTACTTCTAATGGAAAGAAAAGCATTTCAGGCTTTTTACATGCTCAGCTACAATGTCAATTAGTGTCATTAGATACAGAGGATCAGTATTATGCCAGTAAATTTTGCTTTTAATTAGAAAAGGTGTAAGAAATACACATTTTCTGTCATTTAAACTGATGTACTAATCATTATGATCACTTTTTGTAACATGGAGTAGTGAAAAATTCAGGTTGTAAAGCATTTTAACATTTTCAGATTTTTTTTGCTGGTGTAGTTTTTTTGAAATACAGCAGATGGCTCTATTGTTAATGATTTTCCTTGCATAGTTATTCATTTTACAAGATACTTATCCATCTGAATATGTGCAGTTAATTTCCTTATTTCAGTCTCTTGCTTTTTCTTTGTGGGTAGGTGTAAAAATAAGAATTTATTGGTGCCCTACATACATGTATTGAGGGCCAGCTTTTCAGACTGACTTGTCAGAACTGCAGAGAACCTCAGAATTTCAGTTGAATTTTGTTTGATCTGCATATGTGTAAGATTTTGGGGAGAAAGTAATTTGGCATGGTATATTTAAATTCTAGCTTTATTATCCATTTATTTTTTCAACTCGTGTCATGATCTAAAAGAAGGAAAGAAAGAAAAAAAACCCAACCAACCCACAGATGATCATGTGGATATGGCAGACCCTGGCAACTTTTATCTGAAGATAAAAAAGCAACACCTGATAAACTTGACTCCAGTGATTAGTTTTATATGGGGAAATGAATTACACAGTATAGTGGATTCAACTGCAAAACTGCCTTTAGAAGTCTTTGCTGCTGCTGGCCAATTGTTCCTGTCCTTTACTTCAAAATTTGCTGCTCCTTCAGCCTTGCTGTTAGAGGTACTTGTCATGCTGCATTGTAAACTGAGCTTTCAAAGTAATATGGTTGAAGATTACTTCACCAAAGGGATAACTAGTTATGGTTTTGGTTTTTTTGATTGGTTTGCAACATGTTTATTTGTTGGTTTGGTTTTTTTTAAATGGTTACTGCCTCAACAATCTGGTTTACAGCCTTGCCTTGCATGCGGCTGTATCAGTACAACTGAGGATGTGACGTGCAGTCCTTAAACTGTTTTCACTCCACAGTGCATGTTGTAAGCCTGTCGTAGGGAGCACAAAATCCTGGCCTTACAGATGTGTACATTGCCATTGCTGAGCATGCACACATTCACCTAGGTCCTGAAGCACAGAGCCACTAGATATGTGGTAACATATATAAAATATGTGCATTTCCCCTGTGTCTCATTTGTGAGACTCAGAAGGCTGAGAGAGTAACACAATGCTGATTTATCACTGGCTTCATGGTTAAAAAGCTTGCCTGGGATGTCTGGGACTTGGTCTCTCTGACTGAGGTTCTTCTCCGCACAAGGGTCAATTTTGCAGTGTATTTGCCATTAAAGCTCTCAGTCCCTCCTGATAAAGTTGCTGTGCTTTACACAAAGCAAATAAGGGAGCAAGGAATACAATCCAGATGTCTCCTCTCTCAATAACTTTCCAAAATTTCTGTATAGTCTTCCTTGTGCTCTCTTGAGGACTTACTGGTGTATACTGGGAACCCCCACATGTTACATTTAGTCTGATTCAGCTAGCAGGTGGGCTGCTAGCAGGGGGCCACCTGCGCAGACTTGAAAAGGGATGGTAAAAGGTCAAAAAATGGGCACCTCTGCATTGGCTGGCATTCTAAAAGAACGCTAAAGTCTGTGCTAAGATGGGATGGTGAGCCTCTGCACTTCTATATTGAAAGCAGATTGCGTAGGCTGTTTGTGTAGGCAAACATCTGTACTCTGAATCACAGCCCTTGCAGGACTCAGTGGAAGCCATTTGCTACACACCAGTGAGTGACGCTGAGCCCAGTGAGACGTGCAGATCCCAGCAGTGCACTGGAGGTGGAGGCCAGTTGTAGAAATGGTGCTTTGTGCAAGATGTTAACACTTGTATCTGCAAAAACTTGGGAAAAAGTGTTGCTTTACGGTGAGGTGTGATGATAATTTGCTTTTATTCGAAGCGATGGCTCTTGGCTCATCCTGTGTCTGAAACAGTATCTCCAAAGTGCAATGACTACTTTTTCTTCCTTCTCTAGCACAGTACATAAAGAGAAAGACATCAGAATGGGAGCAGGCACCCACTTCTCTTAAATTCTTTTAACCGCACCTTTACAGACTTGACTGACATGCTAAAAATTCTTCTGGAATATTTAAGAACCTGTTTCTGAGTGAAAGATGCTGACAGCCCTCTAAGGACAGTGACTCACCTGGTAAGAATAATCCTTGCAGTGCTAAGGAGGACGTAATGGCAGGTAGGATTGCACATCAGCAGTTCTGTGTCACTATCAAAGGAGCACGTTGTTTTCTGAAAGCTAACCGAGAGAAAATCTCAGCATTAAATCAGGGAATTTTCGGTCATTGGTTTAGAACATCCACTGCCATGTCTTGAGCTTCTTGAAGCCTTGATGGTGGTTTGAGTACCTGAGCTTCTCAAGGGAAGCTGACTGCATCTTTGACTTTACCATACAGCTTCCAGACAATGCCTAGAGCAAACTAATTAGTGGTTTTCACTAGCTGAGGGCTGTAGTATTCAGTCTTTGTCGCTAAAAGCAGAAAGCAGTGCCACAAGGTTCCCACAAAGAAAACTCAGGACATGGGACTACTGCTTGAAGAGTTTTCCATAAAATGAGAACATCCCACCGCACAAAAGCCTAGTCCTGAATTAAGAAAAGATATAACAGCTTAATGATTATAAGAGGGGAGAGTCCAAGACATGTGGTTTGGAGCACCACAAAATAATGCTTGGCTACACAAAGCTTTTACCTCAGCTTTAAATAAGGTTTTTATACTGTAGTGAATATTGGTGCGGATCCATTTTTAATATGATTAACAGGAAGACAAATTCTAAGGTACCAATAGCTCTTGTTGTTTTGAGCACTGTATCACAAAGATTTGTTTTGAGCAGGGTTAGGTGGTGTGGCTATAAACATTCTAGCAGCTAAGTGCAAGGGATGAATTTCCTGCTGCTGGATGTGGACCACCATGATCCAAAACTTCTACCAAGCAAATGTTTCATGAAACATGAAAGAGAAGAAAGGAAACTAGCAAAATTTGACTGAAAAGCTAGGCATGCTTTGCGCAAATGTGACTAACATAGGAAACAAGACTACTGAATAAGTAATAACACTTAGCACTTTATGTCTTCAAAGTACATACAGACATTAGCAGAATAAATCTCACAATAGCTCTGCAAAGTATGAGACAAGGATCGTAACAGACAAGTCCAAAGTCAAGCTGAGATCATTTGAGAGTTCTTGACTTTAAATCCCGTGCTCAAATCAGAAGTTGAGGGTCCCCTCAATAGCATGTGAGTCATATTATGTTTAAAGAAAGATTTGATTTAATTACACGTCTATAACTTCAGCTGTAATTTGATACTAAGTCAGTCAGTTATCAGAGCCCAGAGCATTTCCAAATGAAAGGCAAACCAAGGGAGAAGGCTTGGTAACAGATATAAACCAAAACTTATGGGTTTTTTTGCCCATCTGAAATACAACCAACTGTATTGAGTTTAGGGTTCCATCTGTAAAGGGTACACTTTAGGTCCATCAGAAATCAGGGGTAATGCATGGCTGTGGTCATCTAAAAGCAAACCGTGTCAAAATTGGCAGCTCCTTTCTACAGATGTGAACTGGCTCCCAGTGCCTTCTAGGGTGACAGATGATGTTAAGCTCTGGTCTGGAGGCTCAGTTTAGGTCTGGGGACAAACTAATAAATCCTTACTCTTCTGAACATGTAGGAAGAGGGCTTACCACCTGACTGGTGACTAAGGCTTTGTTGGTCACAGTCTGGTGGCCATTTCCTCTCTCCTTCCAACCAAGCAGGAGTCACAGTGAGTCCAAGGTGTGATGGGGATTGTGTGCTGTTGCTGTTCCAGCTTGGCTGAGTTGCGCTTACTGGCTGGGGAAGGCGGATGTTCAAATGCAGCGTATTCTTGCATCTGACCTCTTGTCTTCAGAGAACAAAGCGCAGTGCAGAGAGAGTTCTCCCGCCTGCGTTGTCAAATGGTAGAGAATAATCTCAATTTTCTTTGGCTGTGATCTTCTGGCAGTACAGATTAGATCTAGCATGGGCACGAGCACTTTTCTGAATTTCTGTCAGCTTACTGAGAGTGCATAAAATGATGTTTATGTCAGCTCTCTTCTGTCTGCATGCATGCAGACAATACCTAATTTGTCCAACGATTTGCCCATTCCTTCAGAATTTTCAGATAAATTTGAACTTGCAGAGTTTGTACTACTTCAGCACTTTGCATCATGCAGATGCAGCATTGTATGTCATTTTAGGAACATAGCCTTGGTTACTGTCTTGAATATGTAGAAGTGATTGCAGTTGGCTGCCTTAAGAGGCTCATCAGGACAGTAATTAATGCTATGGAATTATATTAGTAGTTCATAACTTTCCTGTCTGTTGCAGCAGATGTCCTGCATTCTGCATAGTCTGCGGTTGTTCTGCATGTTCAGAGCTCTGGTTAAGATCACTGAAAGTTTACTGCAAGGAACGAGCACAAAACATGCTATGGAGAACCAAGATGCAGAGACACTGTCTCAAAATTTTGAATGATATTATGGACTAAAAGGTTTTTGGATTAAGAGTTAGATCAAAAGATGGATGGTCTTTAAATACAATCAGTCTGAAAGAGGTCTCTACAGGAACAAGTGACTTCATTTATTCTGGTACAGGGTGGGGGGAAATAAAAAAGCCAGTGGTATAAAAATGCAGATAGCAGCATGATCAGTAAGACAGTACAAGGCTGCTCCCTTAAATGATGTAATTGCCTACAAGCTTAATAGTGATACTGCAGCTAATCACTAGAAATAATGTAGGAGTGATAGATAAGCTTGGAGTTGAACAGTTCTAACAATGCAATCACAATATCCTCAGGTTTGAATTACTGATGAGAGTCCATACAAAGAGTAGTAACACAAAAAAACTGTTGCGCATGAGTAAAGCAGACCTTGAAGGAATGCAAAATGAGACTTAAATATCTGTCTGGAACTCAGTAATGTATGTATAGGGAATCAGAGGTGAAGGAATGGAAAGTGGTGGAGAAACACTAGGGCAGTCTCTAATGAAAAGTATTTTCACTAGAGTCAAAAGAGCAACAGAAGCCTGTATGGGTAAGTAGAAGACAGAAGTAATACATAAGAGAAACGGAGATGTTGGGGATGGGGAAAGAGTCTGTGAAGGGAGAAGAGAATTAAAGTGTATACAGTAAAACCTCATTTGTTTGCAGTTTGTTAAGCTAGAAACTCAGACGTGCATACGATGCCACGTTTTGTTATGCATTTGTTTATGTGCTTACTGAACTGTGTGCTAGCCTATACAGCCATATCTGAGGGGAGATAGTTATCTGGCGCCATTCGGTATTTGTCATACCAGGATGCCTGGCAACTCAGTTTGCTAATTTTGTGAAAGGTCTATTCTATTCATGGTGTTCTACTGTAATCAGAAAATAGCAATATACAGCCTCTACTCAAGTCAAAGAAGAAATACCAAAGCAAAACAGATGACATCTGTCACATCTGTACCTGTTCATTTGATTTTTGTGTTATCCACACCATTTGACTTTCTCCCTCCTCCACCCCCATTTGCAAGTAGAAACAGTGCTATTTCCAAGCACCTCTCACCAGAAGAATACCAAGTTAGGTAGGAAGCCAGAAGATGTGTAGGCTTGTTTGAGGTAGCAGAACAACTCCTAATTTATCCTCACCTTTGACAATTCAGCTTCTCTGTTTTTCCATATGCAAAATTAACATTGCATATTTTATAGGACCTCTGTGAGGTCTAGTAAATTAAGATATAAGCAGAAATATGTTACTTTCATTAGAAGGCAGAAATTTTCCATGCCTGTGCACGAAGATGGAATACCCTCAGCCATGACTGAAATTGGGAAATGGAGCAAACAAAAGTCTGGAAATTTTCTGGTGGTAGCTGCTGGCTCTGATTTACTAGTACAGCCCACCCAGGGAGTGACAGTGGAAATGGGAGCTGGCACAGCTTGCCATGGTACTCAAGGGTGATGGTATCGTGCACTGCGTGACTGACTGGCGCTGCCCACAGCAGCAAGGAGGTCACCTCCCTTCAACTGCTTTCATAGCACCCCACCCAAAATGTTCTTTTAAATGAAAGAGATTTGCTATTCCTCCTGTATGCCTGTTTTGCTATTTTTTGTTCTCCCTGCACTGAACAATGTGGAATGAGCAGTATACCCTACGAGCAGGATAGCTCCCTAGAAATCCCAGGGCCTGTCACTGGATCTCAGAGAAGAGAAAGACAGCAGGATCGGTAAGGATCATACAGCACATTAAGTTTTCTTTGACACTGGTCTTCAAAGCAGGGACAGGTACTATGGACTTCCCTTGCATTGTGGTGTATCATAAGGCTTTGAACTCTGATCTGCAGATTTCTACTTCTTGACCTGTAAGAAAGTGGCTATTCTTTATGCTTCAGCCTTTGCAACTGATTGTGAAATAGTGGGTTACAGAGAGTAGGCAAGTACTGACAGTATAACACACTGTTGAGAGGGGTCAATCTTCTATTAACAAACTATCCTAAATGCCTGAATAGCATTTTTCTTTTGCTGATATTCAAGATCTTTGCAAAGCATGTTAATTAAGGAATATCTAAATGGTATACTTTCAATTTACAACAACTGATGCAGAGAGGTGAGAAAGCCACCCCTGTTGCGTTAATTTTCCCCATGAATGAAACCTTGTTTCTATGTTAAATAATTTGTTAGAATTTGAGTTAAAACTTCTGAAGTTTCATATCACCTCAGACTCAGAAATTGTTGCACAGTGAATAGTTCTAGTCAAACATGCCACTAAAATAACCCGGCTTCATAGCAAAAAACTTTGCATCTGTGAAGCTCCAGTATTGAAGGTAATGGTTTGAGAGAATGCAATTTTAAAACATGGAAATATTATGTAAAATCAATAGATGTACAGGGTGTTATTTATTTCTCTGATATTTCGGGTTGTTTTTTTATTGTGTTAGCAGCAGGTGTTAAATTCGACTAAACCAGTGAAAAATAGAAATAAATATTTAATTTACTGTATCTATCAATTATACAAAATTGGCTTATGAAATATTAAAGTTTCTTTTAAGAGATTGCAAGTAGGAACACTAGTTAGAAAATTCAATCCCTTAACAGAAACAATATAGATGTGGAAGTAAACTAAGCATGATTTTAGGGTTGTAGGTCCTGGGATTTTTTGGTTGCTTTTTAAGGTGGCAAAGCCTAGTGATTGTGCCTATCTGATTTGAAGGTATATGCTCATGACAGCAGAAACGTTTAGTTAGACTTCTAAAGAGAAAGATATCGAATGGAAAAATGCACTAGGAATATGTGATCTCAAACATCAATAGGCAGCTTTTGAAACACTATGGACACTGATTTGAATAAACACATTTAATCATAAGGAACAAGAATGCAGTGGAAGAGAAAGAAGCATACCGAGAGATGGACACAAACTTAAGTGAATTCCATACCGAGACATAAAAGTGGGACAAAAATTAGCCATATGAAACAAGATTTTGTCATAAGGAGGTTATAGATAGTTTTCGTACTGATAAACTGCATCTTAAAACAGACCAAGATCGATATAAAGACATGCGCTAACTTTTAACAGCTCATATCCTAATGGTGCTGATGCTGTATTTCAAAGTGTTACTTCATTAAGTGCAGAGAAACAGGCTGAATACCCAGGCTAACAGCCAGGTAACATGATGCAACACACACATTCCTCAGTGAACTAAACAGGACTGATTATTCAAATGCAAACGTTTAAACTCGTGTTTAACATTTTCCCTTCCTTAGAAATGTAAGTTTTTAACCGGAATTTAAAAATAGTCTTAAAAAAGAGTTCATCGATCTTTTCCCAAAGGAAAATATTTCTATCAGAATATGACCATAGGATATAGCAATTTTCTTCAGGAATGTGCTTATTTCAGTGGTATTTGGAAGAAGAGCTCCATGGCTTTTTCCAGCTTGCCTCTGTGGCTGCTTGCAGGATTTTTGGTGAGTTGCAAAAGGGATCTGAACTTCCCTGGTAGGTACCTGGGTTGCTTAGAGCCTGTCTCCCAGGCTTTACGTGCTCCTTTGATTCGTGTTGCCAAAGTGCAAACCATGATGGGAAGATGTTGAAAAGAACAGAAGATATTCCCTTCTTTGATACTATACTTTGGAATTTTAGCCCATGGGATATGTTTCTGATTCACATTTTTTTTAAAATTCCTTTTCTGAAATGATAGTTTTTAATTTCAGCATCTCTCAGATAAGACAATTTCTAGCTTCTGACTATGCTTATGTTGTAGTTACCAGAGACAATAGCTTTCCCAGAGCTGCCTGTAATAGTCCTGCTTTCAAGAGGATTTTTTCAAAGACAAAGATGACAGAAAAGTCCGTAGTCTTCATGGCAAGTCAACAGGGATCTGACATGTGATTGTCATTTGTACCTTTGATGTTTCTTCCCCTTTAGCATGTGTTCTATAAAGTGATTTCCCTGCAGTGTACAACTGCAGCTGATTTCTCAAGGTGAGTTCTCCCTAAATCTAAGATGTAGACAAACTTCCTCCTTGATGATGGCAGGACTACTTCTTAAGCAAAAAGTCTTCCTTCCGTCACCTGTGCAGTTACACTGCCAGTCCAACATCCAACTTGCCAGCCTATCCCAAACATCGCAGAGGTGAAGTCTTGTAGTTTATCAAGAAGATTTGTTAATTCATCTCTAATGGACCAAAAAGGAAACAGATGATGATGTTCCATATTCTGTACAGCACGTTAAATTATGCAATGCAAAATTATGAATCATATATCTTCAAAAGCCTCCTTCCCACTGGTCCTGGAAAATGGACGTGTAGAGAGCTCAAAGGAAATATAAAGCCTTACACGTAAATGGACCTTTGAAATGAACTCAAGCCCCAGGATGAGAGAGCATCTTGGTGGGGTGTGATGGAAGGGACTGCCACATTTCTCATGACTTCTGGTCCCCAGTAAGAGGAGGGGTAGCATTTTCAGATGGTGCTCTGATAACAAGATAGCATATACATGCTGCTGATAGCTAACTGGTTGTGCTTATGTTGTAATTGGGTACTGTGTTTGCAGCTTCCCTGAATGTAAGCAAATTTAGCTTCACAGCAGTTTGCTTGGTTGCCATTTGCAGCATGCTCGCAGCTTCGAGGCAGGCTCCTCCGGGAACTTCAGCTGGATGGACCCTGTGGTATTGTAGCGATGCCATTTCCAGCGCTTTCCAGCACCTGGGTTAGAATTACAGCTCACTTAGCTTTAAATAACCGTCTTCAGAGTGCACTGCAGAAATGCTGGTTTGTTGCTTAGAAGTAAAACAAAAAATCCTAGTAAAATAAACAGAGCTACTCTGTGCTTTTGAACAACTTCTTGGTGATTCATTTGCAGTGACTTGCATCTATTAGGAAGTAAAAACTGAAGGCAAGAGAGAAACCTAGGAAGAAAGTAATATATCTTTCTGCTGAAATGTTCAAGAGAGAAAGTAAAAAAAAAAAAAAAAAACCACACCAAAAAGTGTGAGGGGTAAAGAGAAGCCTTTAGGTTTGAAGGGTTCCTGTGCCTTTTTTTACTGTCTTAAGAACACAGTTTTGGAGTAAAACACAGGAACATGCAGAGCACTTTGCAATCTATGTATGAAGGTGCTGCAGATGAGAACAAACAATTGTTAATTACTAACATCACTGTATTTTATTACTCAGAAATAATTCAGAGAAGGATTCTGCCAGTTGAGGTTATTGTCTAATGTCTGGTTCATGAAAGACAGAAGCAAGAGAGGAGCTGAGATTTATTTGAGTGGAATTTTTAAATGGTGGAAGGCAAAGGGAAGGTAAGAACAGAATCCGTTCAAGTTGGAAGGAGGCAACTAATACAGCATTTGAGGTATCAGTGATGCATTCTGTATTATTCACGGCCGTGACTCCAGTATGGCTTGTAGGTTTTCTACGTTTTCATTTGCTAAATTAGGTGGGACATCACATAAAGAGTAGTCAGTGAAACGTAGAAAGGTTTAGATCATGATGATCATACGAAGCTTGCAGATGCCTTTCCACAAAATGTGAGTTGCTACAGCACTGATTTTTATGTAAATTTACTAGTGAATAATTTAAAAAGACCTGTTTATTTTTTAATAAAAAAGAAAGATATAAATTGGCTGAGTGTTCCTAATGTTACTTACAGCTGCCCTGAGCAGATGTTGGGGATTCTTAGTGGTATGCTAGACCAAAATAAGTTTTATGAATAAACAAACAATTTCTTTTTACTACCAACTCTTTCAGGCTGATTCTCTCCCAAATTCACAATGAATGGCTTTTTAAAGTCTCCTCATAAATAATTACCTTTCTTGTGCCACTTTTTTCTAGGCACTTGGATTTTAATTACGATGATGAACTGTTTTAATAAGTTGTTAAATAATTTTATCTTTTTAGGGCTGAATCCATTTTCCATTTCTCTTTGACTTCATTGTTCCTGGGTTTTCAATCCTTTTAATTCTTCCTAATTCACTTGATATTGCACTTTCGCTCCCCATAATAAATTCACATTGGAGAAGCAAACAGCATGCAGCAGCATCTGTTTCTTCTGTACTCTACGCACATACACCCACCTTAGCTTGCTGGTTAGCAACAGTCTCCTGTTACTAGTAACCATTTTGTTTAACTCAGTCATTTTGATTGCTGTAAGTTTGAAAATGGAGTAATTACATGGAGACAATGAGGTTTTGCATTGGACTAATGTCTGGGGGCCTTAAAGCACTCTACAGAAAATGGCTAGCAAAGTGAGTACTGTGCTTAGTTGATAGATAAGGGATGTGCAATGCTGCTGTACTCACCTTCAGACCTGTGTTTTCGCGTGTAAATAATTATTAGATACCTATGAATGTAATTTGGTGTAGGGAAATGCTGAACACATAATTCCCTGCGACTTCAGCTGTGATTCAGTATCTGTGAAAAACAGCTGCTTTATTGAAATGTGTGCATCTCTGTCAGGAGGGGGGGAGAAGACCCAATTGACAGATTTTTAAAGTTCCTGATTTTTAGTCTCATGGCATGATCAAGATTTACTTAATTAGAAGTGACTGCTGTTAAAAACAAAACCCCCACAGATCATATTTCAACTTTCATAGTTTTCTTTCAGTTTATGTATGTCTCATGATCCCACTCCTGACACTGAATAATTGGAGTCACTACAGAAAATATGAATACCAATTTAGATATTGTTAGAAGTCGTAGTTAAAAGTGTGGAGCTTGCAAGGCTTTACTTTTATCGGGTTAGGGTCTGTCTGTTCACATCAAATATCTGTTGCTTTGGGGTGCAGCCTTGGGTAGCTTTGCTTACTGTTGTGCTCTGTATGACCTAAGCAGAGCGTGCTTAGGACCACACTCAAATGGAGAGACAGTACTGCAACTTTTTGCTCTTTGTGTCAGAAGCTTAGGATTACAGAAGGAAAGGTACAAACTAGGTGCTCATGCTTCCTGGTGTGATGGGGACACCATTGCTACCGCTGTATTTTGGCAAGTGACAATTCGGTAAAACACAGGTAATGTTTTGCTTGAGCCCTTCCATTTTTGAACATGTAAGTGTGGATGAAGAAGCCATAGATACCAAAGTGAGGCTCTTGAAATATTGCCATGCAAAATAACAACCTTGAGATAGATTTTTTTTTTCTGTAAGAAAGATATAAAATATACTGTCTCAATGAATAGTGACATTTAATAACTTGCCACTAAATACCTATGAGGATATATATACATCTAATACAAAGACAGTTTGATACTTGATTTCTTTCATTCACGGTATTTCAGTAAAAAGAGTCAAATGCCAAAGTACAAAATGATAATATATATTCAGTGTAGGTTTTTAAAAATATAAAAACCTATGCAATGTAGATTTGAAGATTGAAATATCACCTTCATTTTGCCAGTGAACTAACAAAATGTGCATTTCTGTGTCAGTTTCAATTATTTTTAACCAAAACCCAGGCGGTTGTTTAATCAGATTGTTGGTACTTTGGGTTTGAGATGCTCGCCATGATTGCAGTCCGTGACCAAATCAGCACACAGGCTGTTGACAAATGGAGGTGGAGAAACAATGCCCCAGCATGTTAAATACCTTTTTATGAGTGGCTGCCTATTTCTGATGGCTCTTAAAGGGCTTTTTGATTTCCTTCATTTGTTAAAGTAGTACTTAGTAGATTGTTATGCCAGAAAAGTCTGACTGAATTTATCAGCAACACACCTTTGTAAAGCATCCATTTGAAATAAAATTGTTAGTTTTGCCATGTATAGTATCATTAATAATACAGTGTATGTGGGGGGAGATTTCTTAAAAAACCAGAAGTGTGTCTTTCCCTGACCCCCAGCAGAGAGGTGCCTCCCGCTTGGAGTGTGGCTGCTCAGTCAGGGGCTTCAGTTGTTTTTTTTACTGAGGGGGACTAGCAGGCTTTTTGGTATTCAGTCTATCTGAAGAGCTAGAAACCTTGTAAAACAACCCTGCTGACAGTCGTGAAAACATCCGCCAGTACCTTGAAGTTCTCACCCACATTGCAGCCTGCACGCGTGGGCTTTTGCAGTTTTGCCAGATGTCAAATTATCAAGGTGGGGAAAGAAGTAGTAAACACTCTGAGGGGCAAAAACTTCTGGGAAGCAGGAGCTGCGAGTAAGATCGACACGTTTTAAAAAGAACCATAGCTTGCATTTTACCATGCTGCCTTATGTGTAGTTGAGGCCTTCCAGGGTGTTACCCTTTGGATATTTGTTGCGTCAGGAGAATGTCCAACACCTGCACCCAGCAAGTCCGTGATAGAACCTATGCGTTTGTAAGTTGATTGTATTGAAGGCTTTCAAGTATCATAAAAATTAAACTAACATTTTCCTAGTAAGCGTATGATTACTAGACGTGCATCCCTCTATGCAAGCCCTTAAGTAACCTATTCTACCTGATTTGTAAAAGTGTAAAAGCCAGGAGGAAGCAAACACATCACAGGTGAGTCTGGGGAGATCTGGCACCTTATTGTGGGTTTTTTTTCAGGCAAAGCCACATTGGCATTGGCCACATAGTGCTCTTGGGAGATGCCTTTGATACTAGAAATCCCCCCAGCGCTGAAGCCTCCACCTGTGCCAGCTGCCTTTTTATGTGTAGGGAACAGCGTGGAAGAGGGGCTGATGCTGGCTGTTTGTCCTCTGCATGACAAAGAGGCTGGATGTTGGACAGATTCTGACTGTGGCATTAAGACATGACTTTTAAATCTCAAAAATCAATCCTGCCTTTCTCTGGGTTGGAGTCAGAACAGAATCTTGAAATGCTTTTATCATGAGGTGTTGAAAAACACTCAAAATGACATTGAAGTGTCATGATTTTGGCTGTATTATGTATGTTGGTTTTTTAAAAATCTTTAAAATTCATAGCACCTTCTTGATAAAGTAGACTGATTTTCTACTTGCTTTGTTCAGTGTGGAGTATTTCCAAATGGATTTTAAGCAGCTATTTCTTCAATTTGAGTAATTTTGTTACAAGTTAATAGACAATACGTAAGCATACTTTAATGTTAACATATTTGTTTCAAAGTTGCTATCAACATTAAAAAGCACAAAGCTAAATGTGGTTGCTAAAACATGGTATGCAATATGCCATGTAGTGCTGGGATTCTAAGCAGTCATGCATATTTATTATTTTCTTCCAAATCATAGTGCTATTACTGGTAGATATATCAGGGTTTTAGCCTCAGTCTGTAATACGTCATGTACCGGACAACATTTTGAGAGACTGAGGTGTATTGATCCAAAACCAAGAATGCCAAGAATGAAAAAGCCTGTCCTAGATCAGTGCTGGTTTAATTATATCACAGTTTAGGGTAGTTTATCATTGTTTAGATTAGTTTAAGTGTGAACAAGTAAACGATACGATTGAATTCAGTGTTTGTAAAGGGAGTGTAATGGCTAAGATGTTCCAATCAAGTCTAGTTTCTCCCACAGCATTTTGCTTTTTTCACCCAGCCCAGCAGGAGCACGTGGCTCAGTGCTGAGAACCTGAGTGCCTGCATCTAATCTGAAAGGAGCGATCAACATTTATGTTGCTCCTTTATGGAGCAACAACCTGTTTTAGCAGCAGCCTGTGCGTTACTGGTAAAGCAATAAGAATGAATGTGGTGGTTCCTTCTCAAACACCCAGCATGCCTTTAGCTGCAAATGACGACTTTGGAACATTAGGGCAATCTGCAGAATTCAGCCATCGCTGTCTTTGCAGCAAGGAGTTGGAACGAGGTATTGAAAGATGTGACTGCCTTTTTTGTAGGTAGCTGCTGTGTAATTGTGGAGATGATGACAGTGGTGGCACTAAGAGGGAGCAGGTCTGCTGGTCTGTGCCTCCACGCATGCTGTGGAGCACTTTCATTTTATGCAGGTGCTGCGGCTGCTCTCACCACTACCACACTATCCATGCTTTTTTCAGTTGTTTGTGGTGGTTCTTCCCCCTTTCTCCTTACTCTTCAGGTATTTTGGTAGCTGATGGAACAGCCTCATCTTAAAGCTAATGGTAACCGACACGTATCTCCACGTACCGCTTCTGTTGCTCCTTCGACCCTGTTCACGCTTCTCTCCGCTGGCTTAAATGCACCATGGCTGCCTGCTTCTGTTTTGTCATGGGTATTGTGCCGGAGGAGGCGGTGGGTTTGGGCATCTGGGGCCAGAGCTGTGCCACCAGCACTGCCTCCTGCCCTGGGAGTGCTGGGCTGCACTCTCAAGCTGAGCCTATGCTAGAGTGGATGAGATTTGCACTGATGACACTTGTATTTTGTCTCTTGCTCAAAATCAGAAGGGTTGTGGCAAAAAATAGCCCACAGCGTAGCCTGTGAAGGAAAACAGCATTGCGAGAGGATAATCTGACAGAAAAGATGTATTTTTTTTTCTCAGTGATTACAGTAAGGTTAGGATTAGGTGTTGGGATGTTATTGATTTATTTGTTCTTTCTACCTTTGGCTCGTCATGTGTCATTAGGCAAACTGCTTAGCCCGTTCCAGTAATGCCATCTGCAAAATGAAATAAGGTTAATATAGGTCATACACTGAAAAGCTCTTGAGTGTAATACATGGTACACAGTTTTAAAGAAGAAAAATGAGATTTTGGTAAAGAAACATGAAATTTAACAAGCAGATAACAATACAGAGATTCTTTATGCTTCCTTGTGGTCCCACTGGTCACTCTTGGGAGGATATCCTGCTGCTTCCTCTTTGGAGAGGAAGAGGAATGGCTGTTCCAGCAGCAGCACGTAATTGTCTGAACTGCTTCTGCACCCTGGCATCTCCCAACACTGCTTCTGCCTGGCAATACGGGAGGGGACTGGGAGCGTGTTTCCTCCTGCGCTTCAGTGTGGTTTGAAGCCTAGAGCCACCATCGACAGGGATTCCGGCTGTGGCCTTTGAGCCTGGAGCACATGTCAATTATTTATCTTCTCTTTCACCATACCAAATAGGGATTGGAAGGAATGGTCTAAAAATAGCAAGAGTCCATGCTATATAGCCAAGCAACAGAAGTTGGTATGGATCTTTACATTGAACCTTCTAAAGAAACACATTTTAAATGAACACACAAGAAACTAATACTAATTAAATAATAGTGTTCTATGGAGACCTGTGGTAGACACTATAATAGTGCATTAGCAAGCTATGCATAATTCAGCAATGCTGAATTCTTTCAGACATCATCTACAGGGCATTTGCATAAGTATGGACTTAATAATTTGTCCCTTCATGTGCATGCGTAAGTATTCCTAAGGGCATCATTTGGCCTGCAGAACGCCTGTTACCAGAGGTGGTGTGCAAGGGAGGAAGCATCCTTTCTGGGTCTTGAAAACCGGCCTGAGATGATAGGATGGGTCATGAGAAAGGTTGTCTTATTTGTAAACAGATATTAAACATGGAGCCCTGTGATCTTTGGTTTTTTACCCTCCATGCAGGCACTTTTCCAAAAAGAATTTAAAAAACCCATGCAGTTCACAAAATACCAAGTTATAAGCTAGCATTTTTCAAAATGGTAGCTTAGACATAGGCGTGTGAAAACATCTAGGCACCTAACCAAGTGGTCTGGCAGTGCAGCCATGTATGATGGGGTTGAAGCTACTTGGTGAGCTATTGCTAAAGTGAGTTGTCACAGCTTCGTGTTCTCTTCTCCTCCTCAACAGCAAAGTTAAGCTAGCAGGGAATGTATTTTATCTTGCCACTGGAGTAGGATAAGGACATGTAAGTGGACAATTATGATAACTCAACTGACAAGAATTAACTCCTACATTAGCCTTTTAAATCTTGCTCTGCCTTTTATTTTCAGAGGGTTGATAACCTGGTCACAGCTAGGCAGGCTAATTGTGTGTGAATCTTAAGACCCTTATTTTAGATACTCATAAAATAGAAAGATGACTTGCTAATGGGACTTTATGCACATTTGATAATGTACTACTACCTTGCTACTTTGTCAGCACAAACAGCAGAGGCTTTTGCAGGTCCCCTCAGCAGCACGCCTCTTTTTGCCACCAATCCTAGAAGTCTTGGAAGGTACATGTTCACCCTATGTTGCCCATATTGTTACATCTGAGTTGCAGCAACCAAGATGTATTTGTGCTCATTGCAAGTACTTACAAAGTAGCATGGCATAATTGTCCCTCTGCAAGCATCTCTCTCTAAACTCTTGTTTAGAACTGCCAGGCGCATCTTTGTTCTTTATTAAGAGCAAAGCAACAACGCAGAATCTGTAGTTATCAGTAGATAATCATTCCCCAAGGGCATTTGAAGCACTTCACAACCAAAAGGTTGTGATTATTCCACGATTGCTATACTGCTTATTATTCGTTATTGCTTAATTATGGAACCAGAGTGTATGTTTCCTGGATGCTGTCATCTAAATAAGATTCTTCAGTTCTCATGCTCTGCTTCAGTGTTACCTGTACTGGGAAGCTTTGTAGGGTTTCGAGATGATGTAGGGGATATAGCAGTAGGGTGCGCCAGTCATGGCAGCTCTTCTGGCCTTCAGGAGACCAGGGCGTTCAATCCCTGCCCTGCCAAATGCTTGCTGGGAGGCCTTGGGCAAGTCTCTCCGCTTCTGTATACCTCAGCCTTACACCTCTGCTCAGGTACTACCATAAATAAGGCTGTGTGAGTATCTAGAATAGAAATAATATAGTAGACTTCATCTTGACCTCTAGGTGTGGACCCAGGCAGCATGCTATGAAGACACTGATTTTCTTTTTAGCGTCCGCGTGTTTACATGGCTTATTTTGTGAGAGCAGTGGCTGAGAGTTGTGTGTGTGTATGGGGGGGTAAGAGCACAAGGGAAGAGGGGATTTAATATCTTGAAATACTCTACCTGATTTCACAAGATGTGTGACCGCAGCATTTCTTATGGTTTATTCAGATTTCCATCTCTGGTTAAAGTACACCGATGCAGTTTGTGCTTGCCGGGCTGTGGTGCTGTAATGTGTCACACGCAGGTGGGTTGCTAGGCTGGCAGCAAGCCCACCTGAAACAGGCATGTAACGCTGCTGTGTTTCAAAAAGGCTTTGATATTTCCACTCCTTACTGATTCAATGAGTCTTACATGACTCACTGCCTTGAAAGGCAGTGTACTGTTGTGGTTACACATTGGAAAAGAGTAGAAAGTGTGGCCTTTTCCAGGCTCGCTGGACCTAGAAATCTACCCTGAAGAACACTTTTTTTTTTTTTTTTTTTTTTTTTAAGTCTTTGATTTAATGTTTCATTGAATCGTGTAACCTACTCTAAGGAAGGGGAAAGCCATCCAGCATGGATTAACATTAGCTTTGATTTTTTGAGTGTATACATTCATAGGAAGATGAGAAGATGGGCGGTAAAACTCAGTTTCCAAATCATCACCTAAATTTCCAGGTGAAACTCCTGCTGAACTCCATTCCTTAGACCTGTTTTTGAAAACTTGAGTAAGAAATAGAGTTGGTGAAACTTCCCTATTATTACAAGGTTGGCATAAAGTCTACTTAATGAGATGCTTTTTACAGCAGTGGTTGATTTTTAAATCCCCCTTTTCATTCCTGAAATCTAAACATTAATAGCACCTTCCATTGTGGCTCGCTCTGCTAGCGTGCATCTTCTATCTTCTTCGAGAGGCTGCATGCAATCCTGCTACCAAGCTCTTGTGTCATAAATAGAATTTGTTCAGGAAATAAAAATGTATTGTTTTCATTGTTAGAGGATGCTACTAAATTGGCTGTATGTTTGTCTAATAATCACATCTAAAGCTGATTATTCTGGTAATAGCCTTAAGATATTATTTAAAAATAAATATATAAATGCACTACTTTTGAACTAATACTAGTTTTTAATCTCTTCTTGTTTCTATGAAGTCTGAATGAGATTTTCAAAATTGAATAATAATTTGATCCGTTAATCTTTTGAAGCTAGTAATTTTATTTTCCCCTCTTTGCAGTCTCTGAGGCTCGCAAATGAATAGAGCTTCATTACTGGAGTCTGCATTTAATAACCATTATCCATTATCTTGTAATTAAGACTCCCTGTAACGAATCATGAGGACAATGCAAAAATACATAGTACATTTCTTTAATGAACTGGAAAATGTTCATCTTGTTCTATTTAGTAATGAGTTGCTGAATAGTCGTTAAATCCACTGGAGAATAGAGCTAGATGGATTTTGAAGACTATCTTGAGTTTGTGGTTAATCTATTAGAATTAAAATTTCATCTTCTATTTTTATCAACAGCTGATTAGAAGTCATTCTGTTTGACCAAATTGATTAGAAGACCATATACAAGGGCAGCTGTTGTTTAATGAAAGTTTTTAATGAAACTGTACCATAGAGACTTGTAATTATAAGACTTATAAAAGCTTTGACTTACCTTATACTAGAAAAAATGAAAAGTATTGCACTGAAGGACTTTAAGTGCTACATTTCAAAAGGGAAATTAAAAATATAATTTGGCAATGTTGAAGTTTCACTTCCACTGTAACTTGTTTTAATGTGACTATCAGATGTCCGTAGTGTCTCTCTGGAAGGGAGTAGCTCTGAAATATGTAACTCAATTGTCTCTCCTATGTGCTCCGTTCTTTGCAAAGCTCAATCGACTATTAATTGCCTCTTTTGCACATTGCACTTTCTCTGGAGTTAGAACTTTTTTTACAAATAACTGTTTTTCTTTAGAATGGGAATTGTCATAGGAGGGTGTAATTTAATCACCAACAGGCCGAGTTACTGCCTAGACAGGAAGCCTACAGAGAAAACCGTGGTCTTACAAGACACAATGTTAGCAATACACTTCCATTATGTTTAAATCACAGGATGCAGAAACACGCCTGGCTTTGTCTTAACTTCCCATCAGGCTGAGACCTAGCTGTGTGCCGGTCAGCTGTGTCATTGGGAAGACGGGTCTCAGGACTGTGCCGCAGCACACCGTCAAAATGTAGTCTAGGCAACTCTTTAGTTTGAGCCAGGAGTGAACCTTTCCTTGCTTGCTCTAGGGGATGTTGTAGAGGCATCATCATTCAAATAAGAGACAAAATGGACCCTAAGCCAAATTTGAAGTGGAAGCAGATGCAGTTCCAATTGACTTAAGTGGATGATGCACTACTACACGATGTTTGAATTAGCCCTCCTCTTCTCCCGATTACTTTTGATAATTAATGATCCCACAGTACACCTTTTCTAAGAGGTAGGTTCGCAGGGATGAAGGGCGCCCTAATGCTATTAAAGAAGTTTTGTCATTGTATTGTGTCAATGCAGGATCATACTCTGCAAGGCAATTTTTGTGGTTAGTTTCTTAGCTTTTTGTTATATTGTGCTGCAGGATTCATTTTAAGCCAACCCAGAACAGCAAGAATGCACAAGACCACTACACAAGTATGCAGGACAGGCGGTGGAGAATATTGTTCACAAGCGAAAAACCAGAAGAAAATAAGCCAAGGCTAACTCTCCTTCTTCAAATAACACGGATGTTTTGCCCTTGTTAATGCATTGCATCAGACCATGGCTTTAAGTATAGTAATTTGCAATGTTGCAATTGCAAAATACATAAGAAGGGAGTTTTTCCCCTGTTTACAGTATTGCACAGTTGGTTTTGTAAATACACATAGGATTTTTTTTTCTTTCACTTTAAACAGCTGCAGGAGATACATTACTAGACTGTCAAATAGACACTAAATAGATGCAAAGTTAAATTAAAAAAAAACTGATGAAAATTGTTTCTGTTCAGAAAGATCCTTGTGGAAATGTTGATTTATATGCAAAATTTGTTTGGAGGAAAGAATTTCCATTGTTGCGGTTAGTCAGACACATTCCTATTAATGTATATATACACATATATTGAGTGTCCATACAGGAACATAGAATCATAGAATGGTTTGGGTTGGAAGGGACCTCCAAAGATCATCTAGTTCCAACCCCCCTGCCACCGGCAGGGACACCTTCCACTAGACCAGGCCACCCAAAGCCTCATCAAACCTGGCCTTGAACACTTCCAGGGATGGGGCATCCACAACCTCTCTGGGCAACCTGTTCCAGTGCCTCACCACTCTCACAGGGAAGAATTTCTTTCTAACATCTAATCTAAATCGACCCTCCTTCAGCTTAAACCCATTACCCCTTGTCCTGTCACTACACTCCCTGATAAACAGTCCCTCCCCAGCTTTCCTGTAGGCCCCTTTCAGGTACTGGAAGGCCACAATTAGATCTTCCCAGAGCCTTCTCTTCTCCAGGCTGAACAATCCCAACTCTCTCTCAGCCTGTCCTCATAGGAGAGGTGCTCCAGCCCTCTGATCAGCTTCGTGGCCCTCCTCTGGACTCGCTCCAACAGCTCCATGTCTCTCCTGTACTGGGGCCCCCAGAGCTGGACACAGGACTCCAGGTGGGGTCTCCCAAGAGCAGAGTAGAGGGGCAGGATCACCTCCCTCGACCTGCTGGTCACTCCTCTTTTGATGCAGCCCAGGGCACAGTTGGCTTTCTGGGCTGCAAGTGCACATTGCCAGCTCATGTTGAGCTTCTCATCAATCAATACCCCCAAGTCCTTCTCCTCAGGGCTGCTTTCGATCCATTCCTCGCCCAGCCTGTAGTCGTGCTTGGGATTGCACCGACCCACATGCAGGACCTTGCACTTGGCCTTGTTGAACTTCATGTGGTTTGCACGGGCCCACCTCTCAATCTTGTCAAGGTCCCTCTGGATGGCATCCCTTCCCTCCTGCGTGTCGACCACACCACACAGCTTGGTGTCGTCGGCAAACTTGCTGAGGGTGCACTCGATCCCACTGTCCATGTCGCCAACAAAGATGTTGAACAGTGCTGGTCCCAGTACTGACCTCTGAGGGACGCCACTTGTCACCATTCTCCACTTGGACATATATTATATTGGACTGTCCTGAATAGATTGTTAGTCTGATAGATAGCTAGAGCAAAGAATTAAGAGCTGGGATGTTCATTTAGCCACGGAAATGTCTGACTTTTTCTGAAACCAGGTGGGTATCATCCTCCTCCTCTGTCCTTGACCAGAGCAAGATTAGCACTGACACCACAGGGACGTACGTATAAAGGAATGCTTCATAATCGCTGTCAAGGATGAGGACATCTTTGGAGAGTGTGAACTATGTATGTGCAGAGTGACTCTTGTTCTAAAACTACCATAAAGCTATTTACTTCCTTTCAGGTTCTGATTTTATAAAGACATCTACAGGAAAGGAGGTGGAAAACGCGACCTTTCCAGTCGGAGTAGTCATGATGCGAGCCATTAAAGAATTCTACTGGCAAACTGGCAACAAGGTAATTCTCACTACCTTTATAAAAATTAACCACAGGGTCACCCAGAAGGAAATAAGACTGTAATAGTTTCAAAATGCAGAGCATATAAATCCATATACATTAGCTTACTTAGTGGCTATTTGAGCAACAAGTAATGGGACTTCTCTCTTGTATTTCTCATTTGATTTGCTAATATTTGTATTCTTAAAAAACAAAAAAAGAAAAAAAAGAAAAAAAAAGTAGCACTTCTGGCTTTCCTCCCTTGAATAACTGTCATTCTCTAAAAGCTCATGCAATCTTGCTGCATCCCCTGCTGCATTTGGGTTTGAGTTTTGTTTCACCATTGAAGTATTTAAATGGTCATCTCCATTAATAACAGGGCAAATCTCAAGCTGACAGTGATTGGCATGCTCCCATAAACCTCAGTGGAGCTATACAAATTTATAGCCATCAAGAGACGGTCCAGTGTACACAACTGTATTTTCTGACATTGTTCTGGCAACCCAAGGGATAAACTCTGCTCTTTCCTCCCTTGCCAGAGGGGCTCTCCAAGGGGACAAGAAGGCAGATTCAGTTGGATCCTGTTGTGAGGGGGAGAGAGGGGGAGGACAAGGACCAGAAGACATTATGTCCTGTTACACAACATTTATCCATCAGGTCACTGTCAAGTGAGGTCATGGAGGCAAGGAGCAGGGGGGAGTGTACAGCACAGCCATAGATGTGTGTCCATCCTTGGGCTGAAGCAGTGAGGAAGGAAGAGGTTATCCAGGAAGGCTTAAGCCATCTCTCACCTCCTTTATCCCCAGGCAAGTGGGGGCTGCCAGTTAGATCTGGTGCTGGTGTACAGCAGTGGGCTTTGTCCTCACTTGCAGCCTCAGGGAAGGAAACCATATCTGTAGCTAAGACCCCCTCCCCATTTCTGGGTCACCCTCCTGTCCTCTCCAACTCACCCTTCTGTGTCTTCTGCAGGTGGCCTTTCAAGGTATGATGCTAGGGCAGTGGGAAAGGGGCTGAGATGGCTTCAGGGGCTGTTGGAGCTCAGGGAGCACATTGACAGCAGGTTAGATGTGTGTCCATCTGCTCTCTGTAGTTGTCCAGATGAGGCCAGCATAGATCCCTGGGCTGTCCTTACTCCACCCTTCCCCAGCCTGCATCTCTGCCACGCAACAACTCGAGCAGCTCTGAAAGTCTTGCTTCTGCGGCAGCATCGTCACTGCTGCCAACCTGCGGCAGATCCCTGGGGCTGGGTGACTCACCTCTGCACCGGTGCCGCTCACAGGAGCTGTGTGCCAGGGGTTGAGCTCCGCTGCATTAACACAGCTTTGTACCTATAATTGGATATAAACGTTGAATTCACCTTTTGCTTTAAAAGGATGCATTCATGGTATAAAATGTGTTATTAAGAACGATTGCTTATGTCTGTGTGCACGTGTGTGTCAGTGAATTAGATGTAAACTGACTTTATGTGCTTTTATTAACCGAAGACAATATTATCAGTGACAAGAGATTTCTAAATGGTTTCTTTAACAAACTAATTTTGCTGCTGTAGGGATGCTTTCTAGCAAGGCGTTGGCTGGGAAAAACAGGTTAATACAGAAATTAAACTTCTTCGAGGAAAGGAACAAGTTGCAGAGTAACATTTATTGAATGATAAGCTGTGGTGGTGATATGAAAAGTGTGCAATATAATGGGAAATAATCTTTTCCTGTCATTATTGAAGGACATACATAAATTGGTTTTTCTGTTGGGAAAACCCCCAATCCAGAAAAACTTATTACTTTTAATAATATAAGGTGAAGAGAAAATTCTCGAGGAGATGAACTTATTAAGCAAAATAATGAAATGCTGTGAAACAGCAGGAAAGTGGTAGCTGGACTTTGTACTGCTCTTGAATTAAATTCCAACCCCCCTTCCTTTTTGCGTTTTTATGGCAGTCAGATGTGCCGTAAATGGAGGAGAGGACAGGCTTGTCTTTGTCAGCTTTTCTGCAAAGAAAGGAGCTTTCAGAATTTGCTAAAAGGGGAAGGAATTCTGTGTGGTGTTTTTAATTCTCTTATTAACTCTATTTTACTTAGTTTTGCCACAGATTATCTCAAAGAGCTGTAATATTTCTAGGAAGAAATCTAAATTCGAATTTCTTTAGGATTTCTCTTCCTGAGGGAAAATACATACGCGCTATTTTAATTTATTGTCTAGAACATGCTTTTCCAGTTGCTGTGGTTTAAATTCCTTTTAGAAATCTAATGTTAACAGATGTATGCATACATTCACGCATCCATCCATCCATCCATCCATCCATCCATCCACAAAAACACTCGTCATGTTTTGGATTTATCAAGCTTTTGTTGTTACTGTTCTTTATAATCTTATTGGAAATATGCTGTTATCATAATGCTTCAGTGTGAGAGAAGGTTTTATTCTGTGTTTGTTTGTCCTGAAATCACTATAAAAAAAATAATTACCAAACCCATTTAAAAACATATACTTTTTGAATCCACTATTATATCCATAAGATACAAAGAAATCCTCAATGCAGTGAGGTTTCAGAAACGTATATACAGAAATCAGAATGACAATTCTTGCAGAAGGCAGCTGACAGGAAGGAGTACCCAAGGTAAAGGTTTATGGCAGAGGGAAATGTAGAAAGAATCACTGTGTGCTACTGTACAGATTATTCAGATTTTTTTTTTTTAATGCAGAAACATTTTTTCCTAATTCTCCTTGTTTTTTAGGAGTTTAATAATCTGCTGCAGGCCAACATTTTGGCTAATACAGGTGACAAAATTTTTGATGAGGGATTTGATAGCTGCGTGTCACAAGCTCTGTCTCAGGATGAGATGCGTTTAAATGGCATGTAACCAAAAGACTGGCATTGGGGGTGCACGCCAAGTCCCCTCAGTGGTGGCTCTGCACAGCAGGTTGATCATGGGATTCAAGACATGCTTTACCTCAAAGACAGGTTCTTCTTGATGTGTGTGCCTCTACATACGTGACAGTTCACCTGACCAAATGTTTCATGTATCTCACGTCAAGTGACTGAAAGCATATCCAGCATGTGTTGGGAGAGAAGTTTTGCAGTTTCTCCGAAGCACTAAATTTTCAATTTTTGGTAAAGACAGACCTAATTTAATTCCCCTCTGGAAAATTTTAGTGAAAATTAAACCTCTGATAGGTTTGAATGTACAGCCCAATCACATATAACTGTGGCACACAGGCTTTTTATAAAGTACAACCATCTCTCACTGCTTTCCATATGAGTTGGCTGCCTCACGTGCTTTATTTCGGCACCTTTACTGTTATGTTATTGCATGCATATTTGTAGTTACATATTTGGAATTAGATTGTGACATGGGCAGTAGGTGATGTGCAGATATCCCAGGTCTGGCCTAAATCCCTTGGCCTAATATGTACTATAGGCACAGTACTCCCATTAGACCTCAAACGCAGCTCCTGAGAAAGCGCACTGGAGTCGAAAGTATTGCTCCCTCAGTCGCTGTCCCTCGGGATGAAAATGTTACCTTTTGCAGTGATGGCTGAGCCTTGATAGCTCTCAGCGCTAGTCCAGAGCTTATTCTGTTTGCAGTCAGATACTTACCGAGTAGAGTTGTTACATGCACCACAGGCACTTTGAGACTGCAGGTGTACAAATACTGATTGCTCTTCTGGGCTTGCTGATGAGTGAAAATATGTATTGCACTTCTTTTTTTTCTATATGAAGGTTGGATTTAAACCTGCTGGGGGCATTCGGACGGCAAAAGAAGCTATTACTTGGCTTATGCTGGTGAAGGACGAACTGGGCGTGGAATGGCTAACACCAGAGCTCTTTCGCCTGGGTGCCAGTAGTTTGCTGGAAGACATTGAAAAACAGGTTAGATGTTAACAGTTTTGAGATTGGTGGAGAGAAAAAGTAATCTTTCTAAATGTGCTGGCTTACTGTTTTGAAAAATGTGCTTTTTGGTACTGTTTAAAAGATAATAGAACATACATCTAATTCATTATTAATGACAGGTTCACTTTCTGCCCAGTATTTCTTTAAATTTGGCCTGTCGTTGCAGACATCTGGGACTCTCATATTCCAGCAGCTGGCAATTGCCTGGGCCAGGTTTGCATCGCAGTGAGCAAAGAGGCTCAGTTTGTACGTATGTGGAACCTTTTGCCAGTGCACGGTAGTGCACTCCCCTGCGCTCCTAGCTGTTGCCAGTTCAGCTGACCCTCAGAATATCTCACAGACCCTTTGTGTGACAGTGCCACAAATGTTCACAATACATTTCCATGCTGTGGAGAAAGTCACATCTCATCCTACATATGGTAATGCTGATAGAGAAGTTTTTACATATTGATTATTTTCTGGGGAAGAAAAGCAATTGCCTCCTACAAAGCCTCAGTTTTCTAATTGCTTTTATTTTTGTGCAGGCTGGTCACTGTGTTTCCTGGCAGACACATAGTGTATGTGGTGCGGTGGCAATGTGTAGTTCCCAGTGGGAAGAAGGGTTCTGACCTAGCCATGACCTACCTCACTGGTGCAGGGTATCATCCCTGAAGGATACAGCGTAGTTGAGAACAGTGTAGTGTCACAGGAACTACTAAACCCTCAGGGCTGCTGAACTTCACTCCTATGTCCATTAAACCCAGGAGATGACGTGATATTAGCTTTAACCAAGAAAAAAGTTTGAGAGTCCTTGTGCTGTTGCTGCTGGTAGGAGAACATGAGATGTAGGGGATTTGGGGGAGAAAAAAAAGTCTGACTGTTCCTTTTCCCCACCTTTCCTAGCAGCTGAAATACTGACATATCTTAAGAAATATAGAACAGCTGATAGATGTGAGGTGAGCATTCATGACTGTTGAAAACCCCTGGCTCGCTCCCGCAATGAGAATACTGGCCTGCTTCATTCCCAGACTGCCTCTGCCTCACTCTTCATCTAAAATCATGTCCCCGATTTTGAGAAAGCAGCATGAACTTTCCTGTTGCCACTGCCATCGTTGCTGAGTCTTACAACACAGCCTGTGATTGTGTTGTGTGATTTGTTGATTTCTTAAGGGTGGCATCCTTTTATCTGCCAGGGATTACACAAATGCCCCAGTCATGACCAAAGCTCTGCTATACTGTGCCATCTAAAAACATGTAAGATAAAATGTCCCAGTCATTATATTCAATAAAACAAACAGGTATTTAAAAAAACAAACAAACAGAAAATTAGGAGAACACGCCCTCACCCCCAGGACAGTACCGTTAAAAGAATAGTTTGAAATGAGCCATGTAAAAGCATAAGCAATTTTGGATAC
Source organism: Balearica regulorum gibbericeps (assembly GCF_011004875.1). Classification (NCBI taxonomy): domain Eukaryota; kingdom Metazoa; phylum Chordata; class Aves; order Gruiformes; family Gruidae; genus Balearica; species Balearica regulorum. Next base: position 70,696,559 of record NC_046184.1, read on the forward strand.
TTTATCACAAAATAATATTGAAATCATCAAAATCAGATTACAGTGAGAGAAAAGCATTGTCTTCTACCTGGCTATTTTTGAAAGCTTAGTAAAAGCAACTTTGCTTTTTTCTTTTTTGCCAAGCAAAGCAGCAAGAGCCCTTAGTTCAGATCCTATAAACAAATATATAAAGGTATATTACATCATATTTTATGCATGCACACACAAACAAATATCCATCATCTTCATCTGGCACGCCTTTGATTTGTTAATTCCCTGACACGTTCAGATTTAGTCATACAAAAATTTTCTTTTTTCTTGCAGATTTTCTACCATGTGACTGGCTCTCATGCACTTCAGCATGACCTGGCAATGGCTTAGACACAAAATCAACTCAGGATTATTTTTACAAAAGAGGTCTTTAAGCAAGCAGCATTCAGAAGTCTTCTGACAACCAAGGGCATATGGTAGAATTAAAGGCCTAATTCTCCCTTCTTCATATTTTGTAGTATTTAAAAATATGCTTGAGTCTGCTGGTTGCACTCAATCCAAAAGCAGAAAAAATGGTAATTCTGAAATAGTTAAATAGTTAATACTTACAGATTTGCAAAGTTAATCTTGCAAAGTCTTCCTCAGACCAGCCTGAAAAGCTTATTAATGGCAACACTGAAATACTATGAAAAAGATTTAGGTGGCCTGGTAACATTTTGCAGGCGCAGAATATGAAATATCTATGGAATGTTACAGATTGCTAATTAAGAGCTACAGATCTTGGAATAGCTCTCCATTCACCTCAGACAAAATCTTCTGCCACAGATGTGTTGCACTATTAATTGTTATGTTGATTCAGTTTCAAGCATTGTAACCTGAGAAAATGAAACTTGGCTATTACTTTCTTTTATAAAATGTCTCTGTAGCAAAAAAATGCCTTTTTTTTTTATTATTTTTTTCCCCAAACTTGGGCGCAGACATCCATATTTAGACCCTTGAATAAAGGTGGCTTGATTTCTGGAACAGCTGAGTATCCACAGTTGCTCCTGAAGTTAATGGGAGCTCTGGGTGATCAGAACAACTGAAAATCAAGCAGCCTCTATATAGGTGCCTAACTATGCATTCAAGGGCCTATTTTTAGGCATTTCACTCTTAAAATTTTAGTCTAACTTGCTTAGAAGCTCCCATTCCTGTCTCCTGTCATTTTAAAACACATTCATGCAAATCTTTCCATTTTAATGTAGGGGGGTTTGACTGTCAGTTTGCAGGTGTCACTGCTATGCTGGCTGAACTTCCACTTTGCCCTTTTAAAAGCAGTTCTTTAATTTAAAAGGTGATTTGAATTGTGTCCTACATGGGGTTTACAGCTTTAATGTAAAAAGTACTTTTCTCAGAGCACATTAAGAATAATACCAAAATCATCAACACCTTTTGAATATCAGACTGGAGCTAGTAGATTCATTATTTCAGAACTGCATTCTGCTCACTAACCAGAGTTGTACTAAAAACTTAATTATCTTATCATCATGACTAGTCTCACTGACTTAAGTAGGTCTCATCGGGGAAGTAAGAGGAGGAGGATTTTGCTGTAAATCAAGCTACAAGGTACATTTATTACAGAGAGATCTGTGCTTCATAAAGATAATAACTCAGTTATTTATCTGGTTATACCACCTGAATCACTAGTGGTCTACAAAACACCTTGGACAGATAGAAAAGCTGAATAGGGGAAAAAATAGTATCAGAGAAACAACAGTGCTCAGTACTAAAAATAGGCCTTAATTTCCCAGGAAGTAGTTAATCCAAGGCGTTCAGCCTTTTTCTGGTTTAGGCTTCAACACAGAAAATAAGACTGAGTTGTGACTGTATTTTCACATGTTTGTTTTCCTGGAAAGTGGTGGTTTTTGCCACAGGTTTTCCTTCTGATTTCACTGCCAGTTTCTTGAAGGAAAGATCCAGTGCCTGATTGTGTATTTAGAGGAAAATTCTGCCGCTGAGCTTTCAGAAACACGGAGCCCATTACGTGAAGTCAGCTCCCACCAGGTGCTTGCCAGGTTGACCCTCTGCCATGCCCTTCCAGCAACCACACACTGGATTTTGCTCTATCCACATAAATGTTAGAGTGTATTTCCATACTTTCATTAACAGAAAGATTCACCTCACTTGCAAAGTATACCTTTTTTGTTGGTGGTGTTCTTTTGGACATTTAGGGTGAAGATAGAAGCTATTTTTTTGGAGATACTTTAGGTTCTAGGTGAAGGACTCTGTGTATTTCCTTAAAATTAATGAAGGTCCAACTTTGCGACCTAACTATTCAACGTGAATACCTCTGAGAACAACCTCACTGTTTCCACGGGAGCTACGGGTCGATTAATGAACTTGCCAGGAGGAATTGTTTATATTTCTGTTGATGCCCGCCCCCCTTCCTTTTGATGTGTACATGGGCTGCTGCTGGTTACTTTGCTTCAGAGGGAACAGGCTCCATTTGTGGAAGGAGAAGTTTGGCTTCCTGAAAAGTTGAAGATAGCCGCTTCCCTTTTCCATGAACATTACAAACACACCCATGTGAAATACTGTGCAACTCCAAGCCAACTGGTGTTTTGGGAGAAGCTCAATTGGAAAGTAATTTAAACATTTTTTTCTGTCGAATCCTGTAAATTTTTTTTGGGGAGGAGGGATGGAAGAAAAAATTTAAAAGTAACAGAATCTGTAAACACATTCAAATAAAGACGATTCTGGTTTTGAGGTGGTTTTTTTCAAGGAATATGCAGAAGGCTCAGTGTTATAGAGTGACTGGTTGTCTTTGTTGGCAACTCTGTGACTGAAGTGAGTTGTACTCATCTTGTCTGTGGTTGTGGACCCCCATGTGGAGCCTCATCTCTCACTTTCTCCTGCAGAAGCTGCTGGTACCAGCCAGGTATTGGTCTGTTGACAGCCCTAGTGATGCGAGGGGATGAACCTGGGCTGGGGGTCCCATCAGGAGCAGGAGGGGAGCGGGCTGGAGACATACGACAAGGCATGTCCAGGAGACAGCTACCAGCAGCGCAGGTCTGAGGTGCATCCCAGAGGCGGGGATGGAGACCGGCACTCCTGCAGCGTAGCTTAGGGAGGCGCTGAGTGCCGTGGGCTGAGCTGAAGGGGGGCTCCTGGGCCCCTGCTGTGGGTGGGAGGAGGCTGGGCAGGGCCAGAAGCATCACTGGGCTGATTCCAGTACTGAGCCCCTGAGAGCGCCAAGCATGAGGATACAGCGACCGAGGTGCAGTTTGAGCCGGGCCTGGAGGCTGGCGTGGCAGGACCTACACCCCCACCCACTGGAAGCGCTCGCAGTGTTGCTCTCCCAGGCTTGCTGCCCTTCGCCCTGACTGGCACTTCCACTGCCCTCTCGTCCATGTGTCCCATCGCTGATGACCGTTTGCTGCCATTTAGTTCCCGTGGTCAGGGGGCGGTTGAGATTTACTGAGGCTGCTGCAGCTGGTCGTCGCTCCTGCAGACAGCCTGTGAAAAGCAATGGGGACCTGAACTCAGCCAGGAACCGGGGAGGGAGCAGCAGGGAGGGAAAAGTTCAGATTTTGCGCTGTGCTTCAGGCCATTAGAAAAGGAACAGGCAATTATGCGCTCCCGTCTAAATATATTTCAGCGTATAACATATGTTTTGTGCAAGTCAGTCTTGTATACTAATTTATTATTTTTATAACACTTATTCATTTAGTATTTTAAATAGCTTCATTTTGTAGACCACATTACTTTGCAAAGAAGAGAATAAATTCAAGAAGAAAGTCAAGTAGAAACTGCAAATCTGGAAGATTCTGCATCAGCTTATTTACAAGAAGAGGGAATTGGGAGAGAGGGTAAGCTTTTTCTGGTTTGTAGGAAACAAGATATTAAATAGTAATTATATGTGAAGTGTACATATCAGCTGGGGCAAGTAATACTTTGATAACTTTATTTCATCAGTCCTATAAGTTCATTCTTTCATTTCCTTTGTGAAGCAGGGAACATACATTATATACCATAGCACACACTACTGAGACATAAAAAAATGATCTACTTTTAATTTTATTTTGCTCAATTGGAACTTTGGCTCCCTGCCTCCCCTGGGGGTGGGGAAAAACCCAAAACAACAGCAGCAAGTTTTATCCAAATCTTGGTGAGCTTTTGCTGAAATTACCAGTGCTGACATCTGGATGATACGCATAGTGTGCAGTAGGAGTAGGAGGAGGGAACTGCTTTTGATTAGATGCAATCTGCCCAGGAGAGAAAGACAGAATTGTCCATCTGGTCAGTCCTTATTTAGTAGAGCAACCATGGATAAGAGTATTCTTAATATGCAAAGACAGCATAGGTAAAACCACTGTTTGACCATTTTTATTAAAATCCCCCAAAGCCAGAACTGTGGTAAGTTGTGAAGTGGTAAGAATTGGAAAGAAAGAAGCATCAGGAAAGGCTGTAGTCCTTGCACTCCCTAAAAGCAAGAGGAAGGAAGTGATGGGTGACTATCAAGTCCCAACCAGCTATATTGTAGAGACCTTTCCTCTGTTCTAGACAATTTACAGATCCTTCCCCTTCTGGGAGGACCTACAGTAACCGCTTACCAAGAGAAAGTGTGACAAAGTTGGTTTAATATCTTTTAATGAAATTTAACATTGATGCAAGGAAGGAGTGCCAACAAGATGCTCTAGCCATTCCTAATGAGTCTAGTGATTTTAAGGGGCGCTGTTTTGATCACTGGGAACATCCTGTGGATTGCTAATTCTTGGAAATTGCAGAAAATTTGGTCTTCTGGAAACAAAGCTTTCTCGAGGCATAACAGTTTCAGATCTCTGAGATCACAGGGAGTGTTTGAAAACAGTGAATTGTAAAAGCATCAGTTTAGAATTGCTTCCTTAGCTGAGATGAAAACAAAGGATTTTTAAAAGAATGTTAGCAAACTGAGGAAGCCATACTGGAATTGACTACACTTGTCTTTTCAAGCATTGCTTTCTCTATGGGAGGAGTAGAGGAAGGAGCTTTGCAGGTTCAGCTGGTAGAGATGAGCATCATCTCTATACAGTACAGTGTTGCATAAAACCAAACCCCCCAAATGGATGATGGTTCACCCAGAAAAACAAGGGAAAGCTTCATAAGCTGATTTTTCCATTTCAATAATAGCACAAGCTCTGTTTTTATTCAGAGACTTACATGAGTCCTCACCTATTTACTAGTCGTAACAAACAAGCGAACCAGCCAACCAGTTTACTTCCTGCCTAGCGACAGGGCTGGACTGGTAATCCCGTGGGTTGGGGGGTACCTGGAGAGCAAGTGGGCTGATGGAGGAGCCTGCCAAAGTGGACTTAGCATCGTGCCTGCTGGCTGCACGAACCAGCCCGTGCTCTTGCTGCGTGAGAGATTGCCCTGGAGGTGGAAGGTGCTAAAACCGTCTGCAGGGATTACTGGCCCATCGATAACTCTTTTTTCCACCCTAATGCTCAGACCTGAGCAACCAGCTTCTGAGGAGAAGCAGGAGAATGCGTGTTCTCCATAATTTAATTTAATTACACGTAAGTTGATTAAGGATGTTATCTTCATTTCCAGGGGAAATGAAACATTCAACCGGCATCATGCCAGAAGTCTGGCTGAAGGCTGGCACGTCTCAGCGTTGGCTGCTTTCTGCTGCCTTCAGCGGAGTCTTGGGCTTTCTTCAAAGTACAAGCACCGGCTGACCCAGAGCATGATTTCTTGCTTTAACTTATTTAAAAGCCTGAATTGAACCAGAGCAAAGAACGACTATCCGGGCTCTGAACAAGAAGTGCTTTGTGTTCTAGTTAGCACAAATCTGTCCGATTCCAAAAAAACCCATGAATGGCATCACCCCATCTGACAGCGACTGTAACGAGGCCTCTGGGAGGGCAGTGACAGGAAGATGTAGATAAAGGAAAAACAAAGGGGCAAAAAGAGATGTTGCGAGAAGAAATAGAGATCTTCGCCACCGCTGTTATTGCTTCACAGAAGTGTAATCTTTTGTGATCTCTTTGGAACACGAGGTAAATAATAAAACACAAGGGAGGGAAAAAATTAAAATAAATGTAGTGGGTGAATGCATGTTAAAACATGTCAGATTAAAAATAATTGAAAAGGAAATTCTACTGTAGGGGAAAAACTGCTTTTTCCTTCAACATTTTATATTCCACCTTCATTAGGCAGAAAGTGAAAGAGCTGTAAAGGAAAAGGGGAACTTCTGTTGTTTCCCTCTGAACATTAAGAGAGGCCTAATGCGAGCGCAGGGGGGATGCTCTGTGGCACGTGGTGCTGGAGCAATTCTCAGGGTGAAGCCCAGAAGCAGCAAGGATGTTAAACAGATGCACTGTGCGTGCCGAGCCCTGGGACCTGGAGCTTTAAACCTGCAGTGCTGCACATCCAGGTGGTTTCATCCTCTCCATCCTCCCTCCCTTACTCCCTTCAGGGTTGAGGAGTCCTCTAATGTTGTAGAAAAATAAACCCTGCAATCTGGTAGGATCACATTGTCCAGTAAGGCCCCTCTAACTATAGATATAGGCACTAGGGACTTCACTCTAGTTTCTTCAGCACTTTTAAATGGGCTATTTCGGTGTTTGATGACAGCAGAGTGGGGAACATCTATCTACACAAACACATATTTTTCCCCACGTGACAGCCAGAGCACACCCATCCTTGGGGATGACAAGTACTCACAAAAATACCGGTGCCAGTCTGTAAAACAGTGTCATCCCGGGTCTGTTCTACTAAACGTGCTTCAAAAGGGGTCTTAAAAATTCGTGGTCTGAAAAGTGACCTGCCCTGCACCTGTTTAAAGCTCAAGGAGCTTTACATAGATACGTTGAAGACGTGCTGAGGCTGGACTGGGAACCACTACATGTCTTGGAGAGTCGTTTGGCTTGTTCAGATTAGCTAATGAAATGAGAATAATCTTTATGTGGTTTCTTCCTTTATTCCTGAGTGTGGGATGCAGGTTTAAAAAAAAAAAAAAAAAGTCACAGATCTGTGACTAATGCCTCAGCTTACAGGAAGAGTCAGAAATGACAGATATCTTTGGCTACCGTTACAGTGAGAGTGTCCAACTTGAACAACTCAATGGGATCCAGAGCGTGTAAATTCCTACAGTGTTTGAGAAAAATATCTTTACTTTTCCCTACCGTTATCTTGAGTGAATTTGCACATTTCCTATTTAGGACACTTAAGCTAAGAAGGAGGCAGCTGAGACAGAAGTAAAAGGCATCCTAAAAGGTATCCCCAGCAGACTGAAGGCAAAGCTGTTTCACTATTTCTGAAACTTTTCTTAAGCTTGTCCTGAAAATGCCAGGTAAGATCCCAATGGAGAGTCCTCCTGACGAGAATGGCTGACAAGCAGGAGCATCTTGGCGTTATGCTGGCTTAGGATTTGCCAAAGGAAGGAGCAGAGGTAGCCCGAAACAGCTCCAGGCAGCCATTCGGGGTGAAAAGGGTATGACATCAACATGGAGAGTACGCTTCTTGTTACATCTATTGTGTTAGACTACAGTCAAATGAGACGGTATTAGCAAGGTGTAACATTTCCAGAGAGGATGGCTAGGCATTAATGGCCACTGGCTGGAGACACACCACCTCTGCCCACGGGCTGCCTCGCAGAGACCCGGCAGAGAAGCAGGACGTCCCCAGTAGCAATGACTTCACCAGCGAAGGTGGGGAGGCCGAGGTCTTCAGGAGGTTTCACCTGCGCTCTTCCTGCTAATTAATTTCATTCACCACCCCCCACCCTCACCCCTGCTTCTCACCAAAAAGAAAACTCATGACCTTCTGCTCTGAATAAATTAATAAATGCATAAATAAAAGTCATGTCGACTACGGGAAAATATCTGTCTGCTCTTGAGTATGTGTTTTCAGAGCTGCCTCCTCCAGGGGAAATTTCTTTGTTAAGCGTTAATTCCATTTTGTTTTGCTGAACGTGTCTGCCATTTTCTCCATTAGAGGGCTGCAGAGCAGTGTGTTACAGTGTTTTAGAAACAGATTTAAACCTGTATACGTACTTTGGGCCTAATTTCCTGCTGTATAGCTCTCCTGAACTCAATGGGGTGTAAAACTGGTGCAACACATAGAGAGGAAAAAAAAAAATAAATGTGCAGCGCCTCAGAATACATCGGTGCTTTGGGTTTTGCTGAGGAGATTAAGAAACGGCAAGATGCTAAGACAGAATTTTAAATATGCGTGTGACAGGTGAGGCAGATGAGTAAGGTAATTGCTGCTTGTGTGTTTGAACACGACGTAATTGGTCAATAGGGTATGTTTCCAGAGAAGAGTAGTGAAGTGCATGAGCAAAGCACAAGTAGAGCTTTAAATCCTTCTGTAGAAACGATGCTTATTCTAGGCAGAAGTTACAGTCTCTAACACTTTTGTAAGAGTCATAAACGTTATATTCTCCATTGTGCTCCAATTGTGGCGTTGGCGAGCTAATTGCTTGGACTGAAATTTTCTAGGTAGATGTCTTCCTCGGCTGAACTTTCTTCTAAAAAAGAGTCAGGAAATAAAACTGAATAAAAATACAGAGTGCGCTGGGGGTTTTCAGCCCACACCTAGAAACTTTGGCAATTGAGCTCTGTCAAACTCCCACATTTCAGAGCAGGAACCTGTGGCAAAGGGGGAGAATGGCCCCATCCTCGGCACCTGCCTTCCGCGGTGTTAGTAGGAGCCGCGCGGCGAGGAAGCAGTGTAAGTCCACGAGCAGGCAAGAGCTAGATTAGAGGGAGAGAAAGACACTGGCACGGCTTATAGAGAAATAAAGGAAACGGGGAGTGCCAGTGTGAGCTGGGAAGTGGAAGGAAAGGCGCGGGGTGGAGATGCCTCAGAAGACCAGAAGCAAGAACTGGCAGCTGAACAGCGAGAGCGAGGTGATCCGGGCAAGAGGAGTAACCCTGCCAGAAACGCGGTGCCTCATCAGGAGGGGTCAATACTGAGACCAAAAGAAAATGGTTCACAGACCTAATCTCCCATCCATTAATTTAATTTTGGGAATGGCTGGAAGAGACATTGTCACTGAAAGCGGCATTTGCAAAGGTTGAGATATGGTGGCACAGGCAACCTCGGTACTTGGTGTTTTGTAACTTCGAAATGCTTTGCCCTCCAGACCTCAGTGTTTATTCCTTGTTTCTTGTCATGCATGTTGTAAATTTAATTCATCTGAGCAATTAACTCATTGAGGCAAGGATTGATTTATTTTGTTCTATTTTTGTACAGCACTTGCTGCGATGTGTTGTGGTTCCTGGCTAGTGCCCTTACATGTCACTAACGCAAGCAGGCAATACCGTGTTGATGGAGGTAAGCGTGGATTCCAGCAGTGGAGGAGAATGGTTTGACACAAAATACTGGGATTGTATCAGGTGCACCAGGCAAAAATAACAAATGGAAAATTCAGGGTGAGTACCAACAAGTCTTTCTGTAAGCAGTTAGGCAAGGCTGTTTGGCAGCCCACCGGGGAAGCAGCAGAAGCTCCTCAGCTGGGACCCGACCGAATACAAGACAGCTACATTCGGAAAGCACAAGCCTGTGCGGGGAGGCAGATGGGCTGGATGGTCTAATGGGTGCACTCCATCTCTAACTTCTCAGATTCTGCACAGCCTTCCCCGAAAGCTGGCACAAAGGAGTGTCAAAAGACGCAATACATATTCATGGACATTTCTGGAGCTGCGAACTATGAAAAGAAATCAAGTCGTTCTCATCCATGGACTGAAACTGAGAGTGCACTCTAATCCAAAAGGATACCAGCTCACAGAGTGGTGTATGAAAATCTTATAAAGCTCTGCAACACTCCATAAATAATTTTCAAACAAGAAGCCTTTTGTTTCAGTGATGGCAATACTAAAAAGGAAGAATGGCAAATAACCATCAAAAAAGGCTGAAACAGCCTGCACTCTGTACCGATGTTAACTTTAATCACTGCAAGAGTTACACACAGCGTTATCAGTCATTTATTACAAACCACAGATGATCATTGCAGAGGTTTAGATTAACGCGGACCGGAGCCTGGTACCTTGCCAATGGGGCATCACGTGATGGGCAGCCCATGGAATAAACATTCTGGCACGTCAGCACGCTATAAATCCTCCAAATGAAAGAAATTAAAAAGCCAGGAGCAATTTTGAAAATGATTTATGATTGGAGGTGCACTTAGGAGTGCTTTTATTGTCACAGGAACATTTCCTTTCACATCCTTAAGGTGACAGAATCAGTCTGCTTCCCTCTGGATTTCTCGGGCTACCCTGTGACCGTGCGCTGTGCGAAGGCGAGTGCCCTGGGAGCACGTTGGGTGATGGGGGGTGTATGGGCAGCAGCCTCCACCCCATGTTGTGAGGGTTAGCTTTGCACGGCCCGAGGGTGAGAGAACTGCAAATCGGTTCTGACATTTTAAGTATGCGAAAAGACACCAGTTGCGGGGTGGGATTTTTTTTTTCTCTTACAGCTATACCACAACCATGCTCCTAAGTGCACATATAAACATTTTATAACATGGATTTGGAATAATGCTTGAAAAATAAACTTAAGAATAGTTCCTAAGCAGAAGGTATTCTTATGAAAATAGCAGCCTGTTGCAAGTCAGCCCTTTGCTCCATACGTAAAAGATGCAGCACTATCTGTTAGTGTACTTCTAGTATAAATATTACTAAATGTTTTACTAAAATAAAGTTTTAGTACTAATATAGATATATTTTCTTAAACAAAAAGTGCATTCACTATAAACTGAAAGGCAAAAGACTGTGATTCGCTGGCAGAGTGCTCTGTTGCCTATCTAAAGAATAGCAGTGACAATGTGGGTGAAAGCCTGGATATCTTCTATATCCAAGAGATGGGCATGACGGTTAATCCTGCCCCAAGCCAGTGTTTCCCAGCACCTTCCCGGTTTCTCCTTTGAGCTTGTCTTCTGGCGTTTAGCCTTGCGCCTCTTTCTCTTCTGGTGTGGCACAGGGGTGTCCCACAGGGCGTGCTGTGCACGTCAACCCGGCAGGGCCGGCTGGTTCGGATACCCTTTGGATTGGGAAGCCTGTCTGATCATTATTACTGCTTGTGTCTGCAGCTGGAACAAAACTGTTAAAAACATAGTCTGCGTGGGTGATTATTTCAATTCAAGGCTTACACATCTCCCAGTGTTGCCTGTCTTCTTTAGGTGATCATGGATATCTGTATGGGTCTAAAAGATTTCCTCCACACATTCCCACAGCTGTCTTCTTAGAAAGGGTTAATTTTGCGTCTCTCTGCTGATCCTTCTGACGTTCCTCATCCTGGGGCAGCAAAGCAAAACAACTTCTATAACTTGGTTGGAGGTCAGCTCTTCAAAGCCAGCAGCTGTCTTATAAGTCCCTGCATGTGTTTGCTGAAAGTGACTTTTCCTTTGCTGGGCTTTAAAATCCTGCAGGGTTCTTTCACCCTTTTTTTGGGAGGGTTCCACACTCACTTCGCCCCCACGCAGATCCCCACCTCCGTCAGGCCCAGGCAGTGCCTCCTCCCCGGGGACGCCGTGCGTGGACTGACGGTATGGGGCATATCACTTGGGGACCTGCACCACAGGCAGGCATATGTGGCCTTGTGGGGTGCCTCCTCATCCTCACAGAGGGGCATGCAACCGGGTGGATGTGGCAGGAGGGCCTGGGGTTAAAACTTTTGGGGATTACTTATGGAAGGCCTTTCTTGAATTTGCAAGTGTTTGTCTACATTTTGTTGTTGTTAGCATCTTGTATGGTGGATTATCTGTTGTGCGGCTGATATTGACCCTGGATGTATAGTTCACTGATTGCCGGTTAATTACATGTCATTAATAAATCAATAACCTGCTTTGATCCTGATGTGCTTTAAACCATATGAATCGAGCAGCTTTTCCCTGCAACAACACTGATCTTTCTCTGTCCATTTCCCAGAAATAAACCAATGAAGTTGTAAACCAGACTGCCCCCCCCCCCCCCAAATGCAGGTATCAGCTTGCATGTCCCATACCTCATCCGCCACACTGAACAAAAGGGGCAGAATGAGCTAAAAGGGGAGCTCAACACTAAGGGAGAAGTTCCCTGTGGCCCTGGAAATGAAGCGTGCAGCTAAGTGTTTCCCAGGGTAGCAGGAACTCTGGGTGGGGAAGAAGACCAAGGAGCTCGTGCAGCGCAGGGAGAGCAGAGTCAGCCGTACAAATTGTGCTAAGGGAAACCGGAGGGACTGGAGTTGTCTTAGATCAAGCGAGTACAAAGAGGGCTTTAAGCTTCCTCCCTGCGAAGCCTGTGCTGAGACGCCGCAGACTCGTAGCTCAGCAGCTTCCCCGCCTCTGTACAGACCAGGTGTCAGTTTGCTCTGTGCGGCGAGGCTGTTCTTGATCTCTCTTCCCATTTTACTGACAAGGCTGCTGAGCAGTGGCTGCTATGACAGTAATAGGCACCTGTGGATCCCTATTTAATAAGAACCTTAGAGAAATTCTCCATCTGCATAGTAGGTTAATGTTCCTCCTTTTTTTTCTAATTCGGATTGATTTAGAAATACCGAGCCATAATTTTACACAAGGCAAATGCTGCTAGAAACGCAAGATGCAACGAAAAGTGATTTAATCATTGCATTGTATTTAAAACAAGAATGTGAGTAGATGCAGCGAAGGACATTTTAGCATGTATCATCGGCTCCATCACAAGTTCTCCATCCTAAGCGGAGGGGCATGTCTGAAAGGGTGGCCTGGGAGCCAGCCACGTTCCTCAACAAACCGAGGGGCTGTGTTCCTACCACAAAACCCTACGCACCCCCGGTTTGGTATTTCAGCATTAGAATCTGAACTGCTCGTGCATGAAGTATCTGTGGGTTCGTTAGCGGGTCTGCCCGCGTTCTCCCCCCCCCCCCCCCCCCAAGAAATCTGCATCAAATCTCCCAGCGGACCGATCTCCATTCTCGGAGAAAGATCTCACTTTTGCAGTTTGTGAGGATGTACGCCTTGTCTCGCGGGGCCGTTTCCTCCCTCTCTCTCTCACCCACCCCATCAACACTCCAGCATGAAAACGGGATGCCATCAGGCGCAGTTATTAATACACAATAGAAGTGCCATGTGTGATTGTCTGTGAATGCTCCAGTGTTTTATGTAAAGCAGATTTAGAGATTTCATTGTAAAGTGATTTTAAACTCTGAACTAATGGGTAGTTTGGCAACAGCTTCTAAGTATGAAATCATTATTAATTCCTTTAGTACCATAATAACATTGATTTAGATGAACTCTTATAACATAGAAATTGTATAGTATTTAGCTGTAATTAATGTCCCCTAATTAGGAAGTGTTGCCAAGTAGTTTTCTCTGCTGGCTCTGTTGTACTTAAGTGCAGCTGGATGAAAATTAACCACAAAGGGAACAGCTTGTGTTTTATGTGAAGTTTGCCTTCGATTGATTAAAAAAATATTCCTTGGTACTTTATTATCAAAGAGGGTACACTGACTTATCGATGTTACAGAGACCCACAAAGTCCACATGCCATAAACCACACACACATTTGTATAGTATATGAGCCCAATGACTTAGATACACATTCAGAAAATTCACAGGTTTATTTTGTCTAAATACCACAAGTTACCATAATAAAAATGAATTGATTTTAATGTGGCTGTCATTAATAAAGTCTGTAGAAATTTAAGCAGAATTAGCATAATTTAATGTCCACTCAGAGGAAAGAGTCATGCACTGCAAGCTGAGAGGCATTTGTTGATGTGAAAAATGCTGACATTTTTGGAAATTCAAATTATAAATGAAATACTGCTGTCAGTTTACTGTGCAACTTCGTAGCATATGGTGCTTCTGCTGGTGGGTGTTATTTCAAAGTTTGCAAATCACACTATGAGAGTGTCCCTCTGGTGAGCTTTTGCAACGCTTAGCAACTGTGAATCAAAAGTGACAGTATAGAGGAAGAGGGACTAAAAAAAAAATTCTTTCTCTAAGTCAGTAGAACAAAGTACATGATAAGTTAATACATTTTTATGGGGCCGGGGGGGGGGGGGGGGGGGGGGGGGGCAGGCAGAAAGGAGGCCAGCATACTAAAGCTAAAAGGGATCCAATGCCTTCATTCTGGCAAAATAATGCACAAAGTCTTCTAAATTGTTAAAATAAAAATATGGTTTCTCTCTCCCAGTCTCTTTGACTTTGGTATGACAAGAGAATTAAAACAACTGGCAGATAGAACATATAACGGTTCACTTTCAAAATTAGGAAAGTTGCTTCAAGACATAATGCAACGTCCTCAGGAGGTCCAGATGTTTCTTTTACCTATCTCTCTGAAAAAAGTTCCTACAACCACAAAATAGCATTCGCCATTTGAAAAGCATTGTCCACCCGAGGCTGTCAATGCAGAGGAAAAAAGCCAGAAAAAAACCCCTAAGTTTTGTATTAGCCCAGCAATGTCGATTCCAACTAATCTGCTAGAAAGCATACACTGATAAGGTAAATCTAAGTCACTGAAGTACTACAACACTCTACACCATGGTTTTCAAGAATCTGCCACCCAGTGACCCCTTTAACATGCATATACACTATCAAGAAATGAGCATAAACCTTGGATTCGTTGTGATTTGATCTGACCGTAGTTGCTGCTTGTCGTTCTGCTCCAGATAGTGATTTTTGGCACCAAGATGGAACCGTGGCTGCACGGTACAGACCTCATCAATTTGCCAATCAAGCTGGCTGAGAATAGAAAGTGATGGAGCTGTCAGTAGCAGTTCAACCATAAGCAATTCTAAACTAAGCAATTTGGAAATTTAAATAGTTATAATGACCAAGTTTCTCTACGTTGGCCCTTAATTACTGGAATGTCAATTCAGCTGAAAATTGCCTTTCCCAGGTAATGATAATTCTTAGAAAAGTCTTTGCTTATACACCCACCCATAGCACTCATTAAGTCAAGTTTCTTCCTTTTGTCTGAAGAGCTGTCAATTTTATGTGACATCACCAATCATCTGCCATCTAAAAAATCTCTAGGCTGTCTTGCTGAAGGCAGGCTTATTCTCTTTTAGCTGTAGAGCACTGCATGGCAGCACAGCCTGCTCTTACAAGCAACGTTGCACCAAATGAGTGTAATGAATTGCCCAGTCTTGGCACCGCTAAACGATGAGCCGCTCAAATTTGGTTGTTGGCATCTCGGGTGAAACCTAGGGCCCGTGAAATAGCAGTACATGTTTTACGCGTGAAGGGAAACTCCACTGCCCAGACCTTCGCAGCACTCAGCACTGGAAGAGAAGGTTGACATCCTCTCCATCGCTTCTTCTGGAAAGGAAAGGGAGAGGGAAGTTGCTGGGTTCGCTATATCAGAGCGGTCTCCCTCAGATGGGCATCAGGGATAGAGATGGGTGCAATGAACCTGTGGCACATGAGCATATCCCTGTGTATTACATATATCATATTTGTTACATTTCTTTTATGGCAATCTGCTATTTCCAATTCAGGATGATTGCATTGCAACTGTCTGTGTCAATCTGCATTGGTCAACATCCCTAGTTGTTTTCTTTTTGAGAGAAAAAACATCAAAAAAGCACAACCGTCTCTGTCATGGTTTTACCCCAGCGGGCAGCTGAGTACCACGCAGCTGCTCGTTCACTCCCCCCCCCATCAGGATGGGGAAGAGAATTAGAAAAGTTAAAGTGAGAAAACTCGTGGGTTGAGATAAAAACAGTTTAATAGGTAAAGCAAAAGCCACGCACACAAGCAAGGCAAAGCAAGGAATTCATTCCCCACTTCCCATGGGCAGGCAGGTGTTCAGCCATCCCCAGGAAAGCAGGGCTCTGTCACGTGTAACGGTTACTTGGGAAGACAAATGCCATTGCTCCGACCGCCGCTGCCCCCTCTCTCTTCCCCCAAGCTCCTTATAAACTGAGCATGACGTCATATAGTATGGAATATCCCTTTGGTCAGTTTGGGTCACCTGTCCTGTCTGTGTCTCCTCCCAACTTCTTGTGCACCCCCAGCCATCCCGCTGGCAGGGCAGTGCAAGAAGCAGAAAAGGCCTTGGCCCCGTGTAAACACTGCTCAACAATAAGTCCATAGAACAAAAACATCTCTATATTATCAATGGTGTCTCCAGCACAAGTCCGAAACATATCCCCACACTAGCTACTATGAAGAAAAATCAATCCTCTCAGCTGAAACCAGGACAGTCTCCATGGCCAATACATGGCGTTGGTTTTTACCTACAAAAATGAGGAAAGGGGCTCCATTGTTTGTTTGAAAATTTTTCAATGTCTTTTCTTCTATTAAATGGAGAAGAGGGGAGAGAGTTTCTTCCATGCTGCCTTCTTGACCACGACTACTTCTCTCACCGCCCTACACACTGAACGTGCCTCTCCCCCCCATCTGTAACAGCTGCAGAAGGGTTGCAATCATATTCTCACAGCCAGAACTGTTTCTTACTAGTTTGGATGCAACTTGCTCACTCTCTCTCCCCACTCCTGATTCTTGGCTTGCACGCAATGAAATAGTAGGGGCCTTAGGCACTTTTGGAAAAAAAAAACCCAACAAAAAACCAGCCCTCAATAAATCCCCTTAAGGGCCCATTTTAATTCTGCTTATGCTCTTGATGTGCAAGTTCTTACCCTGCTATCCGCCTAGAAGCAGTTTATTTCTGTCTGTCAGCACTGCCAAAGTGACAAAACCCCCTTTCCCACCCACCATGTAATTGCTCTGTTGTTGCCCTTCCCACACATGCCTGTAGAAAGAAAGCTCTCACTTTATTTGTACTGCCGAAGTGAACAGCATCTCTTTCCTCCCTCCCTCTATGTGGCTTTCAAGCAGTCACATTATCATTAGTTATTTCTATTCTGGAGGAGCTCCCCGTCCGAGAAGGGAGCACGGTCCATAGGAAACAGAGCAAAGGCCTGATCCAACAGCTTTCATGCGCCCCCAAATCCTGGAACTGAGGAATCGGGGGTCTGCAAGGAACGCAGAAGCGAGCATTACGAATAAAGGACATTCAGTGAAGGGTAGTAAAAGAAGAAAATCAAAAGACCTGGCTGCAGTTTTTAATTGCATTTTTCTTATTGGAAAGGCTTTGGGGCAGAGTAGTTCCCTTTGTTCTGTGCTTGCACAGCGCCACGGTGTTAAGTTTAGTCTATGAAAGGAAAGCTATCCGTTAGAAAAGGGTTATTTTTACTTTTCTGCGGTGTGTGTATGTGTCTCTTCTTTATTTAAACTCCCATTGTTGGCAGAAAACAAAAGCAGTTCCAGAAGCAGTCTAAAATCATGGTTTTCTTTTAATTTCATTTGGGGTTATTTGTCCATTTATTTTAAAGGCGTACCACAGATTAATTTCCCCACCTCGTTCTAGGTGCTAGGTGTATGACTACAGGAAGACCACACCACCACTACTAACTAAATCATCAGAAATCACTTCTTCACCTTGCCCCCCAACTCCTGTTAAAACTTCAACATTCACCGAAGCATGGTTACATGGAAACAAGAAAGAGAGTTTCAGAACCACCCAACTCTAAGGTAAACGATGCATAATAAATTTATTTCTTAATACAATTTTAAAGTGTAATAACATAGCCTCAGATAGAACAAATTTTTGGTTTAGACATGCCAAGTTTTTCACGTAGATTTGTTCCTCTGTGGTTTGGCAATCTAGTATTGGTAAATAGCCATGGTTACATTGTTAAATAATAGGAGAGCACGACTGTAACATGTTTTGCACTCAGCATCCTATTATGTGCAGCTTCTACAATTTTGCAAAGTGACAACTCTCTTTGGGGGGGTGAAAAAAAAAAACAAACCAAAACGTAAGTCCCTAACAATGGTCTAAATCACACATTTGCTCTTCCTTCGAGCACCGGTGGTTGTCAAAACCTGTTGCACTCTAGTAGGGGGGCCTTTTAGACATATTCCAGTGCTGGCTCCATGCGGACAAAATGCATTAGAGGCCACTCAAATACCACATCTAAACAATCACACAAACCTGCTTATGCCCCCTTCATCCGCGAGCAGTCCTGTAAAACCACACGCAGAGGTCGGCTATCCTCCTCCTCTGCTGTGTGGAGCACTGCCAGGCACAGAAAATATCAAGCGCTGGTAGAAATTAATCTAGATTACTTGCCAAGCATGTATTTAGGATATCAGAGGGGAGTGTTATCAAAAACAATGCAAAAGCTCAAGTTAGGAAAAAAAATCTAATTTTAGCAAGAGCGTAATGGACTAACATTAAGCCTCTTCCTCTCTGGATGCCCAGACTTCTCTCTGTGCTAAAGTTCCTCCCCAGCACTCCCCCTCCGTCCTAGTAACTTCATCTTAAACCAGTCTATTTTCATTTAAATTTCTGTTTATTTAGAATTAATGAATTAATTTTTGAAGCAGCCAGACGTATCTGCGAAGGAGCTGTATTACAGTACCTTTCATTTCCTGGGCTAGCCCAAAGAAACACGCACTGTGGAAGAGCCTTATTACGCTACCGATAACGATGTTCTTCTGACAACGCTGCCATGCTGGACACTGCCTCTGCACTTTTATTTTTGGTTTCCAGTTCCTCACTCCGCTTTTTTATCTCTGACAGGACTTTCTCTCTTCAGTTCAAGTATTATCAAGTTTTCATAGCTGTGTCTAATTTCAACATTTTATAATCAGCTCTAAAATTTTCCATTTAAACCACAGCAGCAGAGCTTTGTTAATGGCAGCCTGGAAATAACAGCCTTTTGCCGTAAAGCCCTACATTAAAATTTTATCTTTATGGAAATATTTACATTTGGTTTTGGATAAACAGCAAACCAGTTACTCCTGCTGTCAGTACAGATCAGTGCATATGCTTTAAAAATTGAGGGGATGAAAAAACTTGAATGAAGAGGGGACTCTGGAGGATGCTCCCCAATGATCTGCAGCCCCCCTCCCCCCCCCCCCAGTCCTTCTATTTATTCTTAGCTAGTTATTCCAAAGCTGAAATAAAAACATGTTCCTCAAAGTAGTTTTTGATTGGTTCAAAGGTGATATTTCCATCAGTCATGATTTACTATTCTCAGCAGTCCCACTCATCCAGCCTTCCCAAGAAATCACATCCCTTGTCTGCACCCCAAAAGCCTGTGGAGTTTGAGAAAAGAGACCCAGATGGCCTTGTGAAACTGCATTGCCTTGGCCTCTATGTAGCCTCTGATTTCTGCTGATATTACCAAAGGACATGCCAGATAAGCATGAATAATTTCTGTAACATTAGCCAGAGCCACTGAACAGCCCCTTGACGATGACAGCTCCTCACCTTGCTTGGACCAGCAGCTGAGCTTCGCCTTCCCAGTCCCAGGCGTTCGCGCGCCCACCGGAGCCCTCCCGGCCATCCCGGCAACGGCCACACAGTCCCGTCATCCGAACGCAGCACGCTCGGAGCATCCCAAATGGCTCCTGCGCGTGGCACACGAGGGGGAACTGAACGGCGGTCACACTCTTTGAATTGTGTTGGCGCTGCAGTACTAAGTGGAGTACGAACACAGACGGTTATTTTTCAACACTTATTTCAGCAGGTGAGACCTTACTTATAAACGCAGAATAAATGGGCTACCTAAGGCAGTGCCAGTCCTGTGTTAAGAATTTAAGGTTCATACGCAAAAATGGATTTAAGCAACACATCACTAGTCGCCCTGGCTTGTGTGGCAGGCGTCTCGCAGGCTGTGCAGCTCGGATCCCCAACTGCCTGACACTTACGTGCCCGGCCTCCCTGTAGGATGACCAGAGGAGTGACAGGTATCAAAGTACTATCCACAAAAAAACACCAGTGCCCTCGATGAGCAGCTAACCAAGATGAGGTGATGGAGGGCCAGTGATACGGGGGAGCACTGCCCCCTGCATGGCGCACAGCTGAGCTCTGCTAACTCCGCTTCATACCTCCAAGAGGCAAATTGGTCTCATCCTCACCGGCCGCCACCGTCTGCAGGGTTTTGCAGCGTTACGGAGCTTAGCTGAGATCCAGCACACCCAGGCGTGAGCCTTTTCTCACCGTAAGGGGACTCAGATCCACGTGTCTTACTCTAACCACCACGCGACAGCCTAGTAGTGACACTGTGCCTATATGGATGCGTGTGCACACGCCTGTGTGCCGTAACACAGCTGAGAGCGAAGGCAGGAGCCTGTGCTTGAGTCCTTGTCTGAAAAGCCAAAGAGCTTCAGTAATAATTGGGGGGGGGGGAGAGAGAGAGAGGGAGAGGAGAAAGAGCGTGCCTAAGCTAGAGGAACCACGATTCTTCAGATTATTATTGCCAGCTTTCCTCTGAGAGCAAGAGTCGTTGGTCCCAGTGCACTCCTAGAAAGTGATCTGTTTTATATGGCATGGATTTTACACAGGTAAAATACAGAGAGAGTTGGAACTGGAACTCGGGAGCCCCTCTTTTAAACTAAACGCCATAACCACACAGCTGGTTATGGTCTGTCCCTGCTGCGCCACGGCACAGCTCCCACAGGGTGGCTGGAGGGTGCAGCCCCCGTCCTGGCAATGCAGGCACACAGGGAGGTGGGAGGCAGGGGCTCAGGCAGGGGAGGTAACCGACTTAACTTTCTGGCCAAGCCTCCTAACACCCAGCCACTCCACAGGATCAGAAAAGCTCCAGTTTAAGAAAGAACTGAAATGAAAGCAGAGGCTTCCACCACGTTTCACCCAATCTCATAGGCTTTCCTTTTTTTTTTTTTTCAGACTCTACTGGGTGAAGCAAATGTACAAATGCATTGCTTGAAGGTCTTGATCAGGCTTAGGCATGGAGGTAGGCAACAAGCTGTTCAGCCATTTCAAGACTAGGAAGCTGCTCTCTGTGCGTTAAAGTCAATCGTGAGGTTTTTTGAAAGCTATAAGGAGAAAACTGCCCATAAAAGATTATGAGTCACAAGCTGGAGGTCCAAATAAATGATGCTTTGTAGGACTGCAGTTTAGGATATACTTGGCTACATTTAATGCAAGTACCACTTAGGCATCCCAGTTCTTTTTGCATCTTCCCTTTTAGAGGCTGATACACCTCCCTGAGCAGTCCTGAAACCTTGTTCAACCAACAAGGTCACAACGTTTCGGCACCGTATCTCCGCTGGCTTTGATTCCCTCCTATTTTAAGCAACTGTACATGGAACGAAAGACAAGCACACATTTCTTAGGCAATCAATCAGATGCATTTAACTTTTGGCTGTGTGACACAGGATGAGGCGCACCCAACCTCTCAACTTCTCGCCTGAACTCACGCTTCCTTCACGGATGACATTTCTCCTTCTGCCAAGTCAAATCAAAACCCTATCTCACAACTCTCCTGAAAACTGCCTTCACAACCAGTCCAAGGCTCCCCAGCCAGTGCCAGCTCTTCACACGCCTCAGAGTGTTTGGTAGGAAGGAGAATGGCCTTATGAAACACACCTGCTTCAGTTTACTGGACAAGAGCCTGTTCTCATTTACAAGTCAGGCGTAACGCTTGTGAAGACAGGAGTTATTCGTATGTATGCTAACTACAAGAGTGAAATACATTCCCCTCTATCCATGCCAAATGTAAACCCTTTCTTTTGCCTTTAGGATAATCTACCACTGGCTCCAAACTTGCACCGTCCATTCGTTTAAATCACAATTCTGTAGGGTAAAATTTAGCTCATGATGTCCTGTACTAATTTAGGAGGAAAAGAGGGGCCTCGCTCATGAAATATTTCAGGTATCATCAGGAAATTGTGGTTACAGATGCAAACCAGAAGCATTTTGGGTTGGTAACCAAGGCAACACTTCTTGCTTCAAGACACACTTTTCTGTTCATAATCTATTGTAATGCCAGTAATTGCAGCTGACAAGGCTCTGTTTGTTGTGAGAGATAATTAGCACTTGAAATAAAGTAACAGATTTAAATAAATTGGGGGGAACTGAGTGGTGTGACCTGATCACTTTAGAAACAAACAAGAGCTTTGGGGGCCTACACACTGTGTGATGTTAGTGGTGGCCTCCACAGCGACAGAACAATACCAACGTTTATTAGGAGTTGTTTAATTAGGAATTACAGTCACTTTCATGATGAAAACATTTTTTCTCTTTCTCATCCAGGTTATATTTACATTATAAAACATGCTTTTAAAAAAACAGCCACAAAACCCCTCTACCTACCTTACCAAACAAAACTACTGATGTTTTTCGTGTGCTTGTTCTTTTGCCTACAATTTGACTTGTTTAAAAGCCAATGTTTTAAAATAAGTAAGTGTTTTAGACAATTGCAGAGTTCAAAAAACCCCTGGTGACTCTGCCCAAGGGTGTGGAGGGAGCGTTGTTCATTCAGTGCGTACCAGGTATGTCCCCAGGGTCAGCTTCAGCTCGCTGCCAGTCTATGCGAGCCCTGGTTTCACGGCTTGGGTTAGTAACAACGGCTCCTTAATAGACAGTTGTGTTTGTGTTGGGTGGTCTTGTATCTAGAGCTAGACAGGCAAACCAGGGCTGCTGCCTGATGTAATGCAGGATCCCATACCCTGCAGAGGGAATATTAGCTGGAGGGGAAGGGTGGGGGTCAGAAGCCACAGCAATTCCCTTGGGATCCACTAATAAAGCCAGACTCGACATTATTTTTTTCTTTCTGTAATTGTGAGACGTAACTGGTTGGCTCAGTGGATAGCCAGAAGAGGAATACAATCCTACCAAAACTTTTGTGCCACAGGGAATGGAAATATTTTACATTAACTTGTAGTTGTTGAAAAGAGGATGCTTCTGGGATGGGGTGACACAACCGTGTGGCTGCACACAGCCAAAACTAACCTAGTTAAGCGATCCCCTTTTCCACAGTGCCCGAGCATTGTTTTCGCAGTTAAAGAGAAAATAAGATTTCCTAAGAATATGAGATGAGCTTGTTTACAAGAGAGGAACAAAGGCTCAGGCTGCACAGTTTTGTCCAGGCTGACAGGCAAACACACGGCAGATCAGTGAGCTGAGCCCACTTCACACAAGGTCAACAGTAGCAGCCCAAATCACAGGCCACGTTTCTCTTCTGAAAGCCAGGCTGGTTTGGGCTGGAATGGTTCGGCTCCTTCACAGAATCTCACTAAACCTGTGAAATCTCGTGGCCAGGACATGATATCATATCCAGTGTCAAAACAGAGACTGTCATGGTAATGCAGTCATCTCGGGGCTGGCCAGAAGGCAAAATCAGTACCCTCTCAAGATTTGCTCGTCAGACATTAAGTGACTAACTATGGCTAGTATATTGTTTCTTTCTTTAATACTTTTGTCATCAAAAAGACAACATCGCCGTTAACCTCAAGATAACACCCGCTTTATTTCTCCAGCTAACATTAATCGACAGTTCGCATCAGAATCACAGATTCATTATGCATTACTATTCGCGGCCCATGTAAGGCAGGATGGTCATATTCTCAGGAGTCCCAAACTGCATTATTACTTTCTTTCTACAAGTCAGGTCAGTGGCTAAAGGTACCAGAACTGAATTGCCTGCCATTTGCTGACCTCTGCCGAGTTACAAAGGTGACAAGCAAAGGAGAGCAGACTGAAG
Source organism: Balearica regulorum gibbericeps (assembly GCF_011004875.1). NCBI lineage: Eukaryota > Metazoa > Chordata > Aves > Gruiformes > Gruidae > Balearica > Balearica regulorum. Next base: position 70,719,980 of record NC_046184.1, read on the forward strand.
CCCAAGGGGGTTCATGCTTCCAAGGCCAGTGGTCAGGCTCTCCCCTGCCAGCTCCCACGTGCCCTGCTTCCTGTACACGTTCACCAGAAGCAATCAAAGAAAGGTGGTGCGTTAAAACCACACGCTCAGCGCATGGATTACAGTCTTCTTTCTTTGGTAATCAGCAATTTAGTTCCACCAGGCAATGTTTCTGCTTTCTAAATGCTTTGAAACACACAAAAATGTTGCATTTATAAGTTATTTAAAAAACAACAACAAATAATGATCTGCAGTAGTTCCCCAGGAATTAAAAATTGCTTACAATTTGTAGCGTATGCAGGATCTTACCGCAAATCCCATCAAAGCCCCGGTTCTAAGTAGCTCATAAAAATGGCCTGTTTATTTTCTAAAACGATCTGCATAAAAAGATTAAGCTTATTTATTGTAAAAATTAACGTCTTGCTGAAACAGTAATGGCTATATCATCGAGGAACGTTCTTCCCCTGAATGCCTCCCTCGGCAGTGCTGTGCAAGGAGACCCGCATTTATAGTCTCCTAGAATAAAGTTAATGCTCATAAGACTCTGCTCTTGTACGCCTACAGCTAAATCATGGTATCTAGCAGATGGTGTATGTGTGTTTCCTAATGCAATGTCTTGTATGTGTGTAGTTGTCATAATTAAATAATAACTCCCTACACTATCTCATGTAACGGGAGAGCCACAGCCGTATTTCCCATCAGAGTGAAGCCGTCAGACCCAGCTTGTGGGTAGATGAAGCAGTCTATAAGGAAATCGATACACAAAGCACTCCATCACCTCCTCTCAGGAATAAAACAAGTTCTTCTGTATGTGGCTAGTCCTTTTTGAAAAGCAAACAAAAACATCTCTGCCCAAAACCTGTCGGGTACTAGGGTCCCAACACATCTCTGACGCTAAGTAATCTATTCTCATCCCTGAGGTTAAAAGTAATCTGTTCTTGTGGGGAAAGAAGTCTGGCCTTATGTATTTGGGATTTTCCCTGCTTTTCACGGTCATCGTTGTGACGGAGGAATTATGGACATCTGCAGGAGAAGTGCCTGTGAGACAAGGCAATTTACAGCTATCGTCTTCTTAAGATAAATGCAACAGCTGCTTTTTATATTCCTTTATGGATGGAAGACAGAATGATAGGTCTCTGCAGATATTCATTCTTTCCTTGGCTTAGGGAGAGAATTAAGTTGTTGATTACGCCCAGCAAGAAACATCTCTGTTCAAACTGAGGACAAATGTAACTTATTTTAAGGGATACGATTTTTACGAGTTTAACAATTCCAGTATTATCCTTCACTTTGCTGTAAAAAATTTCTTTTGCTAAGGATACTATAAATGCCTCAAATAGATGAAAGGCATTTAGCCTTTATTTCATACTAAAAATTAGAATGTGAAATCAAGAAAAGTATCTTTCAAATCCGAGTGCGCAAGTTAAACAGGAGGTAGTGGGAGCTATTTACCTCTTTTGTGTGAAAAAAAATGCAAGGAAGCTTTGGCTCCCGCTCTCCTTTGGCCAGGATCCTCTGCCCGTGGAGCGGAACAGCCGCCTCCTCCTCCTCCTCCTGCCCCAGCAGGTCGCATCTCCCAGTTAACTGGTTACTGCTCAGGAGTGGGGAAGCAGTGAGTAACACCTCCCTGCGCCTTTCTCTTCTGGAAGGTGGCACAGCAATAGATGATCATCTTCTTCCCCTCACTCTCCTTCAGCTTCAGAGAACTGAAAACTAAAACCAGGAGTCGGTTCTAAACTTTGCAAAGGGCCTCGACCTCTTAGCGAACAAATCACTCCTCCTCTATCTTCAGGACGCTACTATCCTTCTTTTTGGCTTGAAAAATGGAAGACATAATTGTCTAGAGCATATGAAAGACTAACTTGGTATTTTTATTTCATACTATGATCATTTTGCTTCACATGTGTGAGAAAAAGAAAAAATCCACCTTTAAATTTCACTTCATACACTCTAACTAAAAGTCAATGTGAGCTATTGCCACAGGAAGCTCATAAAACAAAAACTCACTTTTAATTTTTTTTTCCCAAAGTTTACATTATAATAAATATTCATGCCATACTCCCTTCACAGTGTAACTGCTAGAGAACACACTGTAATCTGTTTAAGAAGAACATGAATCAGACTGATAAAAATAATTGGTTGGATTTTTCTTTTAAATTTTTTTTTAATGGTTTAAATAAAACTGTCAAAGGTTCCTGTGGTAATGAAGAGCTTTGTTGTTATGACAACTGCTTATTCCTTTTCCTTTGAAGAAGTCTGCAATTCGATAGGCAAAAACATCAGGAATAATTAAAACAAATGGTAAGGGAAGAAAAACATCTGCTAGGAAAAATCCCCACCCGAAATCTTAACAGTCATCTCGCTTGTGAAGTGACAAACTTCAGATGGAGTGTCTTCACGTCAGCAGCTGCCAGGGGTTCGAGTAACCCCACGTCAGACAGCCCATCTCTTCCTAAGGGGCACGCATATGTTATCCATGTGACTCTTTATCTTCCTCTCCAAAATATATTGTCAAAGAAGGGTGTTTTCAGAAGTTAATTGTGCTTATTCTAATAATTTATTCTTCTCCTCCATTTTAAAACATGGCCTCCAGGCATTTGGCAAACGATGCTGGTGTCTCCTGCGACGCATCCCCCTCTCGCTGCAGGACGGGGACTGGGGAATGGAGAGCTCTGGGCAAACTGGTGTGAAGCAATGGGTTTTGGCAGGAAGCAGAGCTTCCCTTTAGAAGTGAAGCTGGACATCATTGCCAAAGAGTCCTCTAGTGAAGATGGAGCAACCCTCAGAGCACCAGCCAGGGCCATACCAAGGGTCTTCAAGGTTTTGACGAGCCATCATATGAGCAGCGAGTGCTGCCCACAGCTGAGACCATAAGCAGACAGCTTTGGTGTTGGCAGGCACACACGCGCAATGGATCTTGAGATGCATCGATCAAAAGTATTTCTACTGTCTGGGACTAATGTTAGATGCGAGGCGGAAGCACACCAGAGACAACTACTGAAAATTTGGGTAAGTTTTCCCAAAGCAATTTTTTCCCCTCATAGTTATCTCATGGGCTGTCCTTCCCAGGAGACATGTGACTGTCAGATTTTAGTCATTTCTTATGTATGATAATTAGTCTGCTCCACTTTACAAACTGCAAGACTTAACCCCATAGATGTAATACAACAGAAGGGATACAAATGCACGTTCCTGGCTCTATAATGCTAATAGACTCGGTGTTTGGCAATAAGCTGTGATGATACACGCCACTCGGAGACTGGAATTGGGAGTGCCAACATTCCTGCTGTGCATCTGACTTCATGAGAAATAGGACACTTTGCAATAATTTCTGTAGCTTTACACGCCAGCTCGTACTGCCAGGCACACCATGGTCTCATTTTGCTGTTCTTTGCAGCACACTCTGCTCTCCATTGCTCCATCCTCTTGGAAATAATCCAGCACTCTTAAGCAGCAGAATTTTAACCTCTGTCTTGCCTTGCCACCAACATTTAAGAACCTACATTTTTCATGAAGTCTTTTCTTGATACCTCTGTGCTCCTCATTCATTCAGCCAAGACTCTCCAACTGAAAGTGAGGGTTTCAACATCCCTATCAAGAAGGTGCGGTCCCTGCTTGCTACCCTTTTCTACGCAGAGAGATTTCAGACATATGAGAGAAGACAATCTTGCTTAGAAGACGGCAGGATTTGGAAATAAAAGTAGTATTTCAGACGTTGCAACTGTAGATTTTTCTGGAGGTGCTGTAGGAGTCTACGGTAGTTTAAGAAAACAGAAAGAACCCCCTGAATTTTATTTTCCCTTTTTTCCCCCCGAACTGGCTGTATTCCCACGTTAACGCCATCCGGATTGCCGGGCTGGACACTAGGTGGTGCTAGGACAGTGGTTTGTCAGGACATTCCGCAGGAAAATTCTGGGTGGAAGAGCACAGTAGGTTGTAAATGGTTACTTGCCAATAAAACATTTGCTCTGGTACAGCTAATCCATTACTATCTGTCTTTGTTAGACTCACCCACATGACTGGACACCATTAGCTGGCAGCGGGAACATCTAATGCTGTCTTTTGCCAACCTTGTTTCCCATACATCCGTAAGCTGTCAGAGGTATAATGCTCCTTTTGCCAATCTGTCACTCTTCCCGTCCCCTCCCAGGCGGACACCGGCCTGGCTGCCTCCTGAATGCAGAGAGGAAGATGCTGCAGAAGTTTTCCTGAGCTAGCCCTGCCGCTCAGGCAGGAGGGAGGCAAGCGAGCGGGACTGCTACGTGATCACGCTGCACCTCTGGCCTCATGCCGTGCCCGTAATAGCTGTTTGCATGGTTGTGCAGATGGCCAGGTCAGGGACCTGACTCGGTTTTAAAACAACCATTTCCCACCACGTCCCAAAGTTGTTTTTCAGCTGGATCGGGTCCCTCACCCGCTGCACCATGGTCCAGAGACACAGCGTGCCAGCGCAGGGTGCTGGGCCAGCCCCACTCCATGCGACATCCTGGGCAGCGGTGCTGCTACTGACCGGACACTCGTGGCCCAACTCGCCGTGGCCGGCTCTCGTGGTAATGGAGGTACCAGAAATGTCAAGCTTTGACAGACGGCTGTCTGCTGGATGCGGACAAGAGCTCCCGGCTCAGCTCCCTGCTCCCCTAAACACCCCCCCGCTGCAGGGGGGCAAGGCTCAGCATCCCCCGAGTCACCCGCTCCCCCAGAAGCCCTGGTTCGGTCCTCTCAGACGTGGCACGCATCCTCCTGCAACTGCACCGAAGGCGCATGGTGCTCCTAAGGTTATGGCAGCCGCCACGCACCACACTCCCTGACAGTGTGCGAAGAAACCTGATGGAGCCATGTTCAGGAGCGCGGCAGCTTTCTGCGCTCCCAGAGGTGTGAGTGAATCTGGCGACGGGAGGAGTGAATAACGCTTAGAAACCAATTAGTGGGAAAGGCTTGCTTTCTCTGATCTGGTTTTGACACCCAGCTAAAGTGTTTCTCCTCACTTACGGGGTGCCACACAAGTGAGAGCCCTCTCATCACGCCATCCGCTTGCCCTGCTCCCCCAGCCTCCAGGCAAACTGCACCCCCATATTTACATACTTAGATGAATTCCCTGGGCTCAGTCAGGTGCAAACTGGACACGGCTTGTCCTCTTAATAAATATATTCAGAGACAAAGAAGAGTTTGAAAGAATAAATTGTGTAGTTTTATGGTGTGATATACCTAAAGGATTGGCTGAAACTGAAAAATTCAAGGGGCAGTTCATTTTTCATGCATACAGTTACTTCCGAACTACAACAATTAGGTTGTCTCCGCTTCAGCCTAAATCCTGTTACCCAAAACATTAGGAATAACAAAGATAACAAAGTAAAGGGGCCCCAGAGATCCTGTACTTGGTGCTTTCTATTGTCAGAGGGCACTATTTGGAAAATCAGGAGCAGTTTAAGGCAAATTAAAAAAAAAAAACACCAACCAGCAAACAAACAAGAACAAAATGCAATTTCAGAATAACTAACAGCACACAGCAAGTAAATAAGCATTCCTGTGAGAGGTGCATCGAACCTGGAGATGATACCTGGCTTAACAGTGTACAAGGCTTGTTCCTAGAAACAAGAAATTCATTACAATATACAATACACAATACAAGGAGTTGGTTATTTTCCACAAACAGAAAAGTTTGTGTAAGAACGGTGATCCAATTTCTATATTTATCTGGAATGAAGTATCTGGTATGGAGCAGGCAAAGATTTGAAACCCCACTTGTAGGGAAGTGTCCAAGGGGTGTAGCACAAGACTGCTCTGGACACACTTTTGAGTGCCAGCTTTTCCTCAAAACTTTTTCTCAGTCTCTGGCAGATGTCTGCGCATGGAGTGGAAAGAGATCTGAAACCTCAGAATTGCAGAGAAGAATAAACATGCTCTCACCCAGGAAAGGCACACAGTAAATTTAGCATTTCTGACCTTTCGGTGCTCATGTTATGCACGAGACGACACCCATCACATCCTCATTCATCAGTTACCTGCGGCAAGACAAACATCCTTCAGCAGATAGGGCAGGAACCAGGACTTACAGCAGGCTGCATCCATCCTGTCACAGTTAACCAGTAACCGAGTAAGTGGTGCGTATTTGTAATGGCTCCCTCAGAGGAAGACACTATTGAGATCCAGGCATGCTGTCCCCCCAGCCAGCAGCCTGCACACAGAAAGACCCGGATCGCCTGGAAGTGAAGCCTGGGAAGTTGTGAGGAGCATGCAGGTGATCCAGCTAGCAAAAAAACCCCGTAGACTCTCCTTGCCAAATCGCACAGTGTCCTCTGCACGGGTGCTTGTTGCGGGAAAGAGGTTCTTCCATTTCCTCATTCCTAGATTAAACCAAGTAGGAAAGTATTCTTAATCGCAAAGACGACCATTTGCACGTGGGAAAATGCAAACTAGCAATTGTGATTTATATCTGTGTCTTCATCAGTCAAATTAGCTTTCATGGATAGACAAGTCTGTGATGGAGCCAGGGATAGTATCACATCAAATAGTTTTACAAAGTCATTAATTACTAAAGGTCAGAACAATATTGCATAAATCTTAAAGTGTCCTTTAATGGAATACCTTCTGTTTTGTCTATTACAGCCAGAGTGTGAGCAGTTTTCTACGGATTTCTTGCCTTTCCCTACTCCACTCTTGCTATAGATTCCGGGATCTTTCAAGACAGTAGTTAATACACATTAAAAAAAGAATTAAAAAAAAAAAGCCAACAGTAACTTGGTGGCTATTTTATTTTCTAAATGAGTAGTCTTAGGTGACCATCTTGTCAATGCACGCTATAAAATATATTGTCCCTGCTTGGTGGATGTAAAACAAACACAGAGATTTGTGGGTTCTGGCAGGTGCTGCTTGCTCAGTAATGCTCATGCATCTTGTCACAAATATAAAATGTAGATTTTTTAATATAGAAATATTTCCAGCTTGGCAAAGTGATTAAAGACAGAGTATATCCATCTTCAACTATCCAAAGGTATAAAAATGAACAGGGAAAGTACTAGCAGTAATTCACAAGGGGATGGGTCAGAAGACCCAGATGTGATTAAGGTTTTTTAGCCTTTGGAAAAAAATGTGGCTAGCTTGACAAGAACCGGTCACCCATGACTTGAGGAACATGTATTACGGACCCTGTCCCGTTCTGGCAGTGAACCCCCCTGCTCTAAGCGCACGCGCAGCTGAAGGACACGAAGACGGCCACGACCCACGGAGCAGGTTGCCACTGCCCCCACCACACAGCTCCATCCCAAGGAGATTCGTACGGCAGTCCAGCGAACGGGTGCTCGCGAGACCACCACTTGCTGCAGAGACTCACGGATTCAGAGAGCTGGTGAAAAGCCCCAGCGCAGCAGAACCCTGCAGGACGCTGGGTTGCAGGACTTACTGAGCCGCCCGTGCCTGATGGAGGAGGGCGAGCAACCCACGCTGTGGCGGGGGGGGGAACAAAACACACACCCAGGAGCTGGCTGCTGCTTCAGGCCGGGTGAAAGTGCTGCTGTGAGGTGCGTGCCGCTCTATACCCCTTAAATTAGTGGCAGAGAGAGAACAAAGCATTAACAAGGTTTCAAGTGCTTTTGGAAATAACCAGCGAAATCATTGCAACCAGAGCTGCCATGAGCATCAGCACAGAGTTGCTGAGCAAAACTTCGGGGCAGGGGGAGGCGTGGATCCTCAGACACTACGCGAGGTACTGAAAACTCACTCACTGACAATACCCAGCCTGCTGCGTGCATTTATTGCAACGCGTGCGCCTGCAGCAGGTGACTCTGGCGTTAGCGGGGCGGGCGGGAAATACTAGCTATGAACAACTCTTGTAGAGTCGCTCTTAACTCCCTGCTGCTTCTATCGCTTCCCTTTCAGTGAATGTGTATAACTGTGCTGTCACTCCGTGCTCCCCGGGGATATTTATTAGACAACGGCCAGCAAATCACCTCCATTATAGCAACCAAACGCAAAGCCTCGAATGATGCAAAGATCTTTCAAGTTTACCAGCAGCGCTTCCAGAGCAAGCGAAAGCAAGCGTGAATTTAGTTTTGTTCTTTGCATACTGTCATCCCTTCAACATGCAAGAGCTTCAGCTTGCTGCAGCCGGACTGTTGAGGACCCCCGTGGATTAACATGAAGCCAGGAGATGGTAAGGGATGATCAGACGGCAATCACAGAAGTAGACACTTAAAGAATCTTTTCATTTCACCAGGTGACAGACCTGATATGCTAATTGAAACAACATCTGTGTCTCCTCATGCGATTTCAAACCACTACAGCTCTGTTTTTGACACAGGCATGATAAAAATAAAGTCCTCTTCAAAAGAGTAGTGGTGACCTCATTCAGACACGTTCGTTTTCTTGAAAGGTAAATATGGCAGACAAAGTAGTGATGTTAGCAGTTTGTTCCTGGGAAGTAAGGCGGGGGGAAGGAAAAAATCATCACATAGTTTGTCTTTCCACCAGGCTGCTTTCCTTTAGCAGCCTGAATAAGCAATTGGCTACTAGCCAGCTGCGGTGAATTTGTCCCGTGTTTGCAAGATCAGTCAGTGAGCAAAGCTGTTTTCAGTTAATAAATATTTGATTTACAAGGTACAGTAAGTAATAAAAAGGGAAGGGAGTTTAGCTGCTGGGAGATTTGTTTAGCACTTTAGTGGGGATAACTAACAACCAGCTTTGGTTGTTTTTCCTCCTTCGCATGGCCAGTGGGCAACCAACTTTATGAGTCTTGCTGCATTACACCTTGTAGTGTGCAGAACTAACACACTGAGCAAAACAGAGGTGGACTGGGACATACGCTGTGCCTTGACAGAAACACAGCTGAAGGGAACACTCTTAGATTCTCCTTTCTTCTTCTTTGTGAGTAACCTGTGATAAATATTGCATTTCTCAGTATCATTGGGAAAAATCAAAACTGTTTGATCCTTTTCATATGATATAGGTAGCTCTATATGAGAGGGGGAAAGATACAAAGTAGCAGGTACAGAACAGCCAGCAGCATTTTATCAAAGGAGGAAAGACCCCAGAAGACACTAATCAGCCGACTACAGTGTCCTGGGTATTTTGGATAGAGCTGGAAAACAAAGTGGGCACACACAAAAATAAAGGCTTGTGTTTACCCCCCCCCCCCAAAAAAAAAAAAAAGAAAATCAACCAGCTATGATATATAAGGTAGCATTTTATTACATTTTAATTTCTTCCTAGAGTACTGAACCTCTAGCTGAGGATGTGGTAATGTGGGCATGGCAAGGGAGCGGAGCATCAGGAGACCTGCAGTGCAATGCGAAGCACGGGTGAGCGCTGCATGCTGGAGGAGCCGACGCTTCTGTTCTCAGTCTCTGGTGTGCAACAGACCTTCCGTGTGACCATGGGCACATCACCTAGTCTTTCAGATCTCAGGTTCCCCCACTTGTAAAAAGACTGAGTATCCTACCCACTGCTCAGGTACATCGGGTTGTTTCATTCAGGCCCTGTAAAGGAGTTTTGAGTTGTGTAGCAGTTACTAAAAAAGTGCAGAATATTATTGTTAGAGTTGTGGCTGTTCATTGCAGATCAAGGACTCCAACACAAGAGCGATAGCCTCTTTCTAGAGGCTCAGAACAGCAGTTAGGATGTCCTTACAGCTTCACCAGGAATATTGTGCCTACACAGAGTTACTGATTTCTGGGATGCTGTCGGTAGTTGCTTCCCAGTAACTACCAGTAGGACAGAACAAAATATTTTCTCTGTCAAGCACAAACTAATTCTACTAAGTTCTAGCTCTTCAGTCTATATGGCTTTATGCTATTTTATACTGCGCTTGGCATTTGCCCCCAAAGCGTGTCCAGGTACTTGCCTAGCGAGAGCAGGCAGCAAGCCCTGGACAGCCCGCAGGTGAGGGACAGACCACGGGTCTGGAAAATTTGTCCCTTCCCGACTCCCTGCCACGCAGAGAGGTCTCAGACCACAGGAGGTGGAGAGGACGGTGAAAACCAACCCTGGATAACATCGCACTTACAAGCGCGTGGCAGCACCGCAGCCTCGTCTAGGCTGGCGCGGCGCTCGGCTCCGAAGGAGCGCACATGGGCCGGGTGTCTGGCTGGCTTCCTGCTGGGGCGAGCAGCGAGCGCTGGTGAGAGCAGCTTTTGCGCCGCTCTGCAGCGGGGCAGCAGCCTTCTCCAGCACCGCTCCTGCAGGACGTGAGCAGCACCGAGGGGCGACCCAGGCCCCCGCGCAGCGATGGAGGAAGGTCCGCGTTCTACCAGCACAGAAATTCTGTCTTTAAATTCTGTTCCAGGCTTCGGGAAGACGTCGTGCCAGGAGTTTCATCAAAGCATATGCTTCTGCAAAACAGCTTTAATGAATCAATGTTTCCTGACAAAATTATTTTTTTGCTAGAAATCCTGTCCAGCTCCCGTATTCAGTTATCTATCTCTTAAGACTGCAGCCCTCCGTCTGCAAAACAAGGATAAGAATTTTACCTTCTTTTTATGAAGCACATTAGGATCCATGGGTGAGCAGCTCATGAAATAAAGAGCTATTAAAAACTGGTGCTTTCACAAATGGATCTGACAGCTGCCACACTAATATTGGACAATAGTATTCAAATGGGCCAGAGAAAGTGGTAATTTTGGCATGAACGATTCTGCATTGCATTATATTAAGATATCCAGTCATTCCCCTGGAACTGGAGTCCAATGGTGATGCCAAGTGTTTTGGGGAAAGGTGGGAGCAGGAGGAAGGCATATTTCTTTCATATATGCTTTACTTTTTAATAGCTCTTGGGATATCTGTTAAACTAAACTGCAATAATTGGACCACAAATGTTTATTGTAATAACAGCAACATTATAAAACTGATCAGCCCCATCCTTCAGAAACAGGTTGCGCCTCTGTTTTTCTGCTGAGGGGGGATGTGTCCCAGAGGATCTCCCTTTGGGAACCCCTGTCTCAGCATGAAATGAGTAACACGATTTATGTAGGCACTGCCAGCTTCTTTCCCTTCTCAGACAGAAAATGGCTTTATCTAGTCAGGTAATGTCACAATAAAGTAGTACAGTAGAAATTTCATCACTGAATGGTCTAAGAGAGACAGATCACCCAATCTATATTTTCACAGGCTTTTTAAATAATGTGCTGTGCTCAAATGGCAGCGAGCAGTAAAGCAAGGGGTGAAAAAACCCAAACAACCACAAAACCAAACAACTGAGGCTACAGCACAGATTCTAAGCCAAATACTTTCACAAGGGGCTGATGCTAGCATTATCAAAGTTGGATAAACAGGGGACAATGCAATGCGCTGATCAGATTTAGCAAACCTATTAGACTTGCTCTTGGCGAGCTTTTCAAAACAACTCTTGATTTGTCATCTGTTTAACTAGGCAGGATTTGAGGGCAGAGGATGGGCTCCGGCGGCACTGACAACCCCCTGCTAACACCGTTCAATACGATGCTCCCACCGCCCCAGCACATCTGCACCCGTCCTACCTTTCCTCTCCCGCCCTCGCCCCCGCTCCCGGGTCAGGCCGGGGCTGTGTCCGGCTGTGTTTGCACACGCACAGATGGGGATTATTAATAGTGAAGTTTTAAAGAGAGGGGGAAATGCAGTAAATGTTTCTTTTGCTACACAATTTCAACTTCTTGCTCTAATTGCATTTGTCCCGAATCACAGCCTGGTGGCAGGTACAAAGCTCCCTGCCCAGGTAATCTGGTACATTACGGCAGGGCTAGCCACAGAAACACTTAACTGTGCGGTTTGCGGAGTCGGTCTGAACACAGGCAAAAACTGTATTTCTTATGCTTTCTTCATGCTTCTGTTTTCATTAAAAAAGGGAAAGAAAAAAGAAATAAAAAAGAAGGGTGCCTTAGGAAATGCCACAGGAAGTTTTATAGGAAAATTTGGGATACAAGTGAGGGGGATTTGGAGGATGTTTTTAGTTTCTAACCTAAAGATTTTCAGCAGCGTCACCAATACTCACCACTTGCATTTAACATGGCACACCTCTCTCAGCTGCGTGACTAAATAAAACACTATGTCATTTTGATGTCGTCTTGGTTTTGAATACCTGAACACAAAGCCTTAAAAAACAACCAACAGCCACATTAAGTACATAACACCACTGTCACATTAGTGTCCAGAAGCTCCACTCATGGTTTCAGCATAACAAGGTTTTCCAGTCTACGAAAAGCCTCGGTGGATGTTGTTTTGTTTTAAGGAAAAGAACACCACGTACGATGCAGTTGGTTTGAGCCACTTTTGTTCTGTCAAGGAAAGACCAATTAGTGTCTCAGAAAATAAGTTCCTTCCAAAAAAATCCAGACTTTTCTTACAGGTTATACTGGTAACTCTGTACCACAGCGTCAGTGCCAAAGAGGGATGGGAATGCAGGAATTGGTGATGGGGTTTAATAAATGAAGAGAAAGGAAGTGTGTTACCACCTACAGAGATTTTTTACTTATTTTCAAAGGTGCGCGTGTTTACAAGCTCTCTTCCCTCAAAAGTAAAAGCAGATCTGAAACAAAACTATGTAAGTCACTACTGTCTCAACTGATTTAGGCAGCTGTTGTTGCTGATGGTATCTTTGCTTCTCGACATTCATGAATAAATTCCTTCATCTTAAACCTTATAAACATATAAGTTCATGAAAGAACCCACATGACTCCTTTTATTTTTAGGAGACTGAATAAAATATTTATATCCCTCTGTGTCCCAAATATCAATTACTTCCTTCACTGAAAAAGTACACATGCAATGCGATTAAAAATTTACCCTACTACAAAACAATATACAATTAACTCATACATCTCCAACTGTCCTTGTCAGACACACACTATACACATCCACATCCATCCCTTTTAAACCATGCACGCCATCAATACATCCTTTCAAATTTGACAGGTAAGTAAAAAATACAGCTATTATCAGACAACACATCCACATGATCTCCTGACAGCTACAGGCACACACAGCAGTTACCACTGGAAGAAGTCAGCATTTACTAACCTGTGTCGGATACCGGTCTGATTTTTCTAGATTATAAGATTCCTAAAGTACTTTGGCTTCAGAATTAATTTTTAGAGAAATTTAGACAAATATAGATTCTGATCATTTTCAAAATAGAACTTTTTAGGTTCTGCTTTTTTTTTTTTTAAATTATTCTATACAATTATATTTGCATCTATTTTCTTCTCTCTCGTGACAACTTCGCCCTCTCAAAAAAAGAATATCCAGCAAAAACCTTTAAAACTTTATCCCAGTAAAGCTTTTGATTTTTTTCTCTTCTTCTGGAATAGAGAACATGAAATTCAATAGCAACTTTTGCTTTCATCACTGCATTTTTACATGGAAGACATGAGGAATTAAAAATTTTACTTAGAATTAATAGTTTTTAGATGCCTAGAGAAATACATCCTCCTGAATAGGCTTAGAGTAACATAACCCTGAAAATCAGTGGCATTAAAAAAATTGCATGATATATTACCTAGTTAAAAATAATTAAACAAAAAATAAAATCCGCAAATCCCACCAGGAAATCAATGCTCATAAAGCAGAAGCAGGAACACAAAGCTGTGTGGTATTTTTTAACCCCACATCATCCTCCAAATGTTTCCTTTTACAAGATCTCCTGAATCTCTCTTAAAAATTAACTTTAGTGATGTGATAATATTCAGACCACAGGAGCAGAGAAAGACTGGGAAACAATATGTGAAATACGTAGTGAAATGCTGTTTATGAATACCAGATCCTATAGCAAAATACAACAGTTAACCAGAATTTGTTTTCTGGTACAGAAAGTTAAGGGGTGCTTTTCAATTGTTTTTAAAAATGAAATAGCTATGATACAATCAAACATCACCTGGTCACAGTTAAATTGGCATAAACTAATGCAGATTTTCCTCCAATGCATAAACCCTTCTATACCAGCAGATGTTATCTTTATACCTACGAGGAAAGGGATGCTACTGCTCGAATATCAGAGGTATTTAAAGAGCTACATATTTTGTGTTCAAAAACCCCTCCAAGTTCACAAAAGCAGGTACTTAGTGACATTACCACGCTGAGCGGTGCTGTCAGGAGAACCCCCAGACCGCTTCTGTTACTTCTGCTGCCTTCTCAGATTTAATTTTCTGCAGTTATTAAGGGCTCAGATCAACCTAACAGGAACCACGCGGTTCTCAAGCAGAGGGAAGAAGAAAGAACTAGGGGAAAGGAGGGAAGCACTTTTGAGAAAGAAACTCCCCCAAATTTGTCTGTCTGCTCTTCTACAACCACACACACAAACAGCGTGCCATTTCTCAGTTGTGGATGTGAAGTGGCCATCATTTCCGAGATGAGAGGAAGGCAACTGCCTGACCTGTTGCACGCTCCCTCCTATGATGGTGTAAATAAGCATTAAAAAGTTTTGTGGATCAGGGATGAGGCGCGCAGTAGTATGACTACACAGATACCTGAGCTCCTACTGAAGTCAGGCGGAAATAGAACTCCTTTCTCAACTGCTCATGTGAGGTTGATCACACGCCTCATATTTGATTTTGGGAAATTGCAGGGTTGGTCTCCACTTCCCTATTTCTGGCTTTCTCTGCTACTATAAAATAGTAGGGCTTCCCATCTGGATGGCTCTTCTGACAGGCAATAACAACATATGACTATGATTTCCTGCAGGAGTACAGAAGAATGCACAGCGGAAAAATGTATCTTTGAATTCATAATTTTCAAACTTATTTTCATTCTCATTCTATGAAAAATTCATTTGTGCTATTAAAAACTGTTGTGGCGGAAACCCAAAAATCCAAGCCAATTTCATAATGGAAGGCAATTAAGTTGATTGCTGAATGATAAACAACACATCTTTCTTCAATGGGGATACTGCTCTTGAGTAAGCAAACTGTTTTTCTGTTCGTGAATTTAAAAGAATGCATCATAAATCTCTCTCAAAAGTTCAATGGAAAACAAACATTCATTACTGAGTTGTTCTTGAAAGTCTCAGCCATTTAAAGCATTTATATAATAACAATGGGGACAGAAAAAAGCAAACTGACTCCTCTGCAAAAATATTGATCTTTATTAGGATTAGAAAAATACCTCTACAAATCCTGACCTATATTTTTGCTTTCCAGACGTCTATTCATTTTCAGAAACAAATGTCTTCCTCTGGAATCTCTTGGTTGATTTAAGACTTGAGAGAGTCACTATGAAAGAGGCAGTTATCGCCCTGCATGTAGTTAAATGGCAAAGTTTATTTCTCCAGTAGGACAAGAAAAAAATATGCAACGATCTAATTGATGTATTCCCTTGGTCCAGGCTATGTGAACGATATAGGTTAAGACTGATGCCTTATTCTGAAAGCCAGACCAAAACAAAACAACCCCTTCAAGAATTGACAATACCAGTCTAGAGATTCATATCAAGATAAAGAACCTGAGTGCTAGGCAAACCTTGAGAAGGCTTTCAGTAGGAGAAAAAGTACCTGATTAAATCTGCAGTAGAGATCACTTTTGGAAGTAAAGTCAGGTAAGAGTCTAGGGCTGTAACTATAATTTGCAGATTCCTGGACTTCAATATTTTTCTGCAGCAGTAAAGTCATGAATGACAAAATACCACACCTTATTATGGTATGATCATCAAAATCTAAATGTAGTTCTTACCTTCTGTAAACCATACACATTATAGATACAACGTAGGAAATGTAAAAAACTCAACAATAACAACAATAACTAAAACCCTTATGGCAATTTTAGGACTTAATGGTTGAAAAGTCCCATACGTTACGGCACACACTTATGCAAACCATACTGGGCACTCTCAGACCCTGACTAAAGACTTTTAGTCAAGCCAGGCAGCAAAACAAAACCAGCTATTAAACACTGAAGAAGAGTCCACTGCAGTCATGCTTCTCATGACTTAGAGCTGATACTATTCACCAACAGCTGAGATGAAATTCAAGCCACATGAAGTGACGTTATTAAAAGACATTAGCTGAAGCAAAATTTTAAGTGCTTGGAATAAGTGATATTTTTCTCTTGTTTCTCAGCATTCTTCTCTTTATTGTTTCAAAAGGCACCAAGAAGTTCCTGGGGTTAGAGACACTCCATCTGTTGTATTTGAACAACACACAGGGAAATGAACCCCAAACATAATCAGAATCTTTGGACAAACTAAGGAAATTAACAGCGATACCAAAAAATGTGAAGATTCTTAACAAGCTGCTCCTCCCTTCAACTCTTTTGTACAGGTCAGATGAAGATTTGCCCAAAGATAAAACAATATTGGAAAATCCAATGTTTGTGATGTTTCATAGTGTCAAGAGGCAGGAGAAGCTCTTTAAATTGCATCTTAAGAAAGATATTACATAAGAAAATTTCATAAAGCCATAAATGTGGAATGGAATAGTTATGTGGAAAGTAGTGAACAGTGCAAACTATAGTAGCCACTATCAGAATGGCTATAGTGTGCGGAAATACAGGACGATTAGGCACAGCAGAATATTAGGAAGGTACTCCAACTCAGGAGCTCAAAAGTCAAACGTGATGATATGATCTTTTCTCATGCCAAACAATCTCAAAATGTTTTGCTGGCAATGCTGACTTACAGCTTGCTGGCAAATGGGATCTAGGTGCTCCAGATAATATTTCACCCAAACTCGATTTTCACAGGATGCTCATGACTTGTAGAGCACATCTCTTAAAGGGCAGCCAAAATGGACATTTTAAAGAGAAAGTACTGCTGGAGTCATAGAAGTGATCCTAGACCTGTCCTCCTCTTTTCTTCCTTAGTCAACTGGCTACAGTGCATTTGAGGAAGATCAGCACCTTCAGCAGTTCTGCACACAACCCAGTCTTTGAGATGTCCCATTCAAGACACGTGCTTCAATTGTATTTATTACAACCAACTACAATCCCCTGCAGGCTCCAGCTCCCTCACCAGGTTTCCATTTGAGCAGATACTAGGTTAAGCAATTTGAGAAGCTCTTAAGAGACATGTACGCTGTCAGATAATAAAAAATAATAAGAGTTAATGTGGTTGCCTGGCATGACTCAGCAGTCAAATATTTTAATTCAGAGAGATTTAGCAATAAAATTCAGACTATTAGCTATTTACAAGGGAAAGAATCTCAATTAAGTATTCTTGATTTGTTAACAATTCAAGTTACAATGGAGCTTTTATTTCCTTTTAATTGTAAGCAAACAATATTATTAGTACTCAAGGCAGACAAAACAGCAGTATTATCATTATTCATTTACCATTATTACTAAAAAGTAGAAGAAAAAGCAACAAAAATCCCCAACCTCAATCTCTTCCTCCACCTCTCAAGATATCCTTTCTAATCCTATAAAAGCATCTGTCTTTGATTTCAAGTGGAGTACCTGCTGTGCAGGATGCAATGCCAATCCAATTTGTGTGCAACAAAACCAAATGTGTTGAAATGAACTCTGCATTTTAAAGATGTTTTTGTTTAATCATTACCGTCACTCCTCTTTAATGAATGCATTAATCAAGCAAAACTTCAAGCAAAAACGGAAAGGCTCATCTCAAGAAATGAAAAAACAAACAAAAACCCCCCCCTATCCTCACAATATCCGCTACTGTCAAACACAGTTACACTTTCCTTTGGCAGAACTTCAAATGCATATTACTGTAGGTTGTTTGGAGACATTAAGTAGAAGCAGCAGCTCCCTCCAGAAAGAAGTGGAGGAGGAAACAGGTGACCTGCCCTGTAGTCTCAGCTCTGCTACTGAATTGATTAATGACCTGCTGCACAGGATGCATAGCTCTGAGTTTTCCTGACCACCCCCTTAAATGTCCTAGAATCCCGTTTTATTTTAAGGAAGTAACAGGAACGGTCAATACTGCATTGTCAGCAACATGTAAAAGCCACGTACATAACATTTATTCATCCCTTTGAAATTAGTTTGTTTTAAAGCTTGGTATCAGTAAGAACAATTCAATACTTGGAAGATTTCCACCAGACAATAAAAGGCACAGGGCTGGCCTAAAGACAAACTTGTTTTTAGAAATTAGGGTATGCAAATGCTCACTTCTGACATAAATTCAGTCATGCCTATTATTTACCTTAAGATGTTTAGCCAGCTTTTTGAGGCAGGGATTAAAGATGAATTTGCATGGGAGAATACCAACAAAGAACAGAAAATGGGAGAACACCACAGCTTTTTCGGTCTAGCGTTCCCACCATCTCCATCACTCAGGCAAAATTAAGGATTTGTTGAAATTTAACTATTGTGATATACTGGGACAAGGCAGCTATCATTTCACAAATAAGGTGAAGATTATTTGATGTAACTTTGTTCAGATGACAGATGCATTTTATATAAATGCTTTTCCTTTATAAGAATTTGTCTTGTTGACATCATCATACTCTTTCATCAAGGTAATAATTAAAAATCATTACCTCCCACTTGTTTCATTTGTGTGCCATGGGTATTTTTTTCCAAAAATTTAAGGCATCTCTTCTGGTCACTGCCACCAAGGTACCACATACAAACCTGGGGAAAAGAGTTGCTGAGAGCTGTACCAAAGTTGCAATGTTCCTTCAAAAGGGTTTATTACAGAGCTAGATCCTTTCCAAGAGGAATTATCCAATAGTGCTCCATTAAAGGATCATAAAAATTTTAAAGACATTTTATGATTAGGCCAGTGACCTTTACTAGAATTTCTCCCATGGCTTCCACAAATTTTATCTCAATGTGGAAACAAAAACCAGCAGAGGAACAATCATATTATTTAAATTAATTCATAGTTTGACAACAAAAAAGGCACTGTTTCTAGTATCAGGTGGACTAAGAGGAATATAGTAATATTACATAACATGATAATAAATTAATTTTTCTTTCTAAAGGAAAAAAAGAAGTTAGGTTAAATTTTTATGTGCTCTCTCAATCCCTGAAGGGTCCATATTTTTTTTTTTCATATTTCTGAACAAAACTAGGGAGAAAGTTGGCTATACTGATGCACAGCAGATAGTAGCATCAGAACAGCAAAATGTCTAACTAGAAGATCAGCTAGTGCCATTTCTGGAGTTACCAAGTGGACAGAGGACAGTTGATGACTCCACTCAATCATACAACAAGCAGCCATTAGGGCAAGAAACATCTTCCTTCCTCTGGTGTAAAAGTCTGGAAATCACTGGTGGTGTTAGTCTATATTGTAACAACCACAGAACAGGTCTTTATCTATTTATTCATTTTAAAATCTGTCTTATTAAGAATTATTCCAGAAAAGCCCACTAGGACAGAAAAATGGGAGACACTGCTCTCCCAATGAGCAGTGATTAAATCTGATCACTGTCAGATTCAGAAAAGGGAAGGAATTGGCTCCTCTCAGTCTCGTCACAGACTCCAGATGAACTGAGGTACACATGAATTATGCATGAGGTAATTTGAAAAAGTTGTATAAAAAGTTTAAGTTGGGATTATTTTTCTTTTTTTTTTTTTTAATCCCTGTCATATCTAGTAAAAACATTTATTTACCAGTTATCCTAGTGTTATGCATTCAAAATAACAGCTAATATTTTCCTTACTCTTTCTTCCAAATTCTCCATTTGAAAAGTAATTAAAAGATATCCCCAGTTTCTTCTGAGAGAGACCCAGTTTTCTGGTTTCAGCTGTTGATAGATATGACACAACATCACATTGGGGGGGAGGGGAGAGGGGGGCAGGTAAAAAACGGTGAGAGAGAAGTCATCCCAGCCTTCTGTCAGGCACTGTACAGCGTAATGAGCTATGATGAAAAACAAGTCAAACGCTGAGACAAGAAGAACGCTTGGAAATTTGATCTTACTGACCGGATCGGGAGTAATTAATTATAACCCATGTGACCACTGGATGTCCCCACTGTTCCTCAAATGCAGCACAGACACCATCTACGTGGCCATTACAAAACCAGCAGATCTGACAAAGAGCGGGGAGTGTGCAAGGACACGTGTAGGGATGATCAAATCCCCAACGCGCACAGACTCACACGCGCGCCCGCATGTGCGGGAGCGAACCGGAGAGCAGGGGAACAGCAGATCACACACGGTGAGAGAAAAACACTCTTTGAATAGAGTTTCCACCAAGTTCGCTTGGTGTCTACTCGATGCTTAATAATGCAACACTGAGTGAGGCTGGGTGACAGATCCTCAGAGGGAGCTGGGAAAGCAGAATTACTTCTGAGGAGATGTGCAGGAAGCCTGGCGCGCAGTGGGGCAAATGGAAGAGACCCTCGTGCCATAACAGGTGAGAGGAAAGGTGAGCGGGAGCAGGGATGCCGGCATAAGACCACCGAGCAGCTGCCAGTCAAAAGCATCCAAAAAAGCTGAAATAACAAGAGAACATCTGTAATGCTACAGGGTGCTCTTCATATCAAAGCTTTGAGGGTACTGGTGGGATGAAAGCTGGAGGCGGCAAAGGAAAACAAAAACAAATCCCAAAATACACTAGGAAGACTCTTTCTACACATCTTTCTTTTGAGGTCAGGTCATATGAGAGATTTAAGTTCACATGAAGGTGTAGGAAGCCAAGGTGTTAGTATCAACTCATTTTTATTTATTTTGTCACGTGACAAAAAGC
The DNA here is from genome assembly GCF_011004875.1 of Balearica regulorum gibbericeps. NCBI lineage: Eukaryota > Metazoa > Chordata > Aves > Gruiformes > Gruidae > Balearica > Balearica regulorum. The sequence continues at coordinate 70,740,541 of NC_046184.1, forward strand.
CAGACCCAATTCTGCCATCGAGGAAGGGCCAAGTACCTTGCTCACTATGATAAAAAGGAAAGAGATCATCTTATTTTTTATTGGAAGGAATTTCCTACCAATAGATTCAAAAGCAAATTTCAGATCAACCATGGATCTGTTTTGTGGCCTTAGAAAGCTCAAGCTCTGATAGCTCATGACTTATTTTACACTTGTGATGAGAGGTTACACCACAAAAGGTAACAGATCCTTCCTCTGTCCCAACTCCTTTTATTAGCACAACTAACTGATGCTAGATGTTGAACTACAAATCTATGGGAAGGTCAGCAGTTGCTCATACAAAATAATATTTGAAGAGGTTGCACTCTGTGAAGATGAATTGTGAGTTTACTCTCCCTCCCTCTGTCCTTTCTCCCCTTCCTACCACTTGCAGAAGCCTGATCAGTGAAGGGTCTGGGCCACAGCTGACTTCACCTTGGACTTCAAAAAGCAAGGCATAAAAGACCTGCAAGAGCACAAGTACCAGCAGAGTGAAAACAAATATAGAGTGAAAAGAAGTATAAACTGAAAACAAGTACCTAAATTGCAGATTTCACTAAAACACGCTAAACTGGCAATTAGTATTACATTATTAGTAGTATTCTGATTAGTTAAATAAGCTACTGGGACAAACAGAAACACAGAACTAAGGATGACTCCTTCAGCCTGGATGGGTTTACCAGAAGTGTTTCGTGTTCTGTTCTGTATTTTCCCCTCGCACACCATTAGAAGGCTCGCTGGTCTGACACACTGTGAATATTCTTTTGTTCAGATTTCAGATGTTCACAAAATAGAGCTTCACTGAAAAGACAGGGTTTTTTTTAGGGGGAGAGCCCTGGGGGAGGGAAGTGCATGAATATATTTGAATAATAAATTAATTTGAGAATTTCATGGTTTGCAATTAAATTAATTAGGTACTCTAAATTACTGGCCAGTGACTCTTCAAGCTTGTTCTACTCTGTTTGAAGTGATGTATATACACAAATGTGCCAGAAAGCCTAGATAGCTTTTGTTCCCACCTCCACCCCCCACCCCCCCCCCCCCCCCCGGGATCTCATCTATACTTTCAGATCAGCAACTGACCATAACGCATATGCTCTGTATGAAGAATAAAATGGATAAAATGATTTGCTGAGATTTCACAATAATAATAAAAAATTGTTACCTGTTAGGCTGACTTCTCATAGTCAACACTCTCTTTTGCAGCTTGTTGTTTGACAGAGAGAATTCATTGTGTATGTTTCAGCCTTCCAAAAATAAGAGTTACTATCATGACTCTTCATCCAAAGATCTGAGATTGCTTAAAAGTGTCAGGGATGCTTTATGACAGCTGTTCAAATTCTGAGCAGTTTCTTTATAGCTTTTGGCTCTAAAGGAGAATAAGTAACATATCTAATCCCAAGACCTGATTACTTTCCCAGATTTAAAATGGAGACTGTGCACTCTCATTTCCAGACTCATTGGAAAGCTAGTTCTCTGGCACCTCCTCCACTCTCAAGACGTTACATCTCCTCTTGACTCCAAGCTGAAGTCAAGTAAGAGTGCTCTGCGCTCTCCAGCACTCAGCTTTTTGCATCTTAATCAGGTGCTGCAATTAGAAGTTACCCATAATTAAGGCCTATGTAAGTTTAGGGAAAAAAAAAATAGAAAAAAATATCAAAAATCTATTGAGCCAAACATTTTGGGGCTCAAAAATTCAAGATCTCATCCACTCTCTTTGCCCTAGAGCCCAGGGGAAGGAAGAGTTTAGCCTGCAGTCTTATGGCTGTGATTGTGAGACAGACCCTTCAGAATCTGCCCAATTTCTCCTATTTTAATATTATCATGGTTTGAAACTTGTAATGCCCACCACAGAGTAATTTAAGTTAAATCTACCCATTAAAGATACAACTAGGCCCCATTAGTGTTTACAACAACAACAACAAAAAATTAATCATCAGACTCATAGGAATTATATTTAGGTGAACAAAACAAAATCATTCAAAGCATTGCTAGGGTCCTCCCCAGTGCCTCCACAGAAAAGGTTTTGGTTGTGCAAGCTGGAAGACAATTGAATGGAGAAATATTAAAAGGAATGGCTTAGGCCAAGTTTGCTTATAACTTGAATCTACAATATTTTCTCCTTATCAACTGTTAATTTAGCTGAGAAGAATTTGGCCCAGAGTTGCTACAGTTATCTCTAAGTTTTAGCCAATCTTAAGTGATAGAAAATGCATGTATGAAATCACCGTGTAGTCCAGCCTGAAACACTCGTAAAGCCTCGATAGAGCCCTTTAAGCATGATAAACTAGAACAAGACTACACAGAAAATCCCGTCTTGCACTAAGGAGTCTCACAAATTCAGGTTTAATTTTTATAAACAGATTGCTTCTTGGGTTGTTATTATTAGTGTGAGCTGGACAGCTTGAATTAGAGAATAATTTATTCCCTGTGCATTTCTAATTACAGAAAAGAGGTTCACTCACTGACACACTTGTCCGTCTTGTTCTTTCCTGTCTTTCAGGCATGGCTGATTGCAGCTAAATAGACAGACCAGCACAAACTGCATAAGAAACACAACTCTGTCAAAAAAGGACTGAAGTGTTACCATTAATTATTCTGGACCATGTGCTCATTTACAACAGATCTAACATGAGAAATATTCTCAGAGGTGTCAAACAGCCTCAGTTTCATAGGTGCATGGGGGTAGCAATGACTAAATGTTTGAGTGACTGGTAGGATGTGACCTGCCAGAGACCCTTGAAGCTTGGGGATTTCATGTGCAATTTGTGTTTCAGCATTCAATAGATAATTTAAATTGGGCCACTCTCTCTGAGCATTTCTGAAGGATCTACATGCCTGAGCCTGTGTCGGAACTGCATGAGTATTTTAAAAAAAAAAAAAAGGCATTTATGAGCATCTGCGCAAGTGATTATTTGGAACTCACTGCATCTTAAAAAGGCTCGAAGAAAGTGAAAATGTTGTTTTCTAAAGAATGTCAAAAGGTAGGCGTAACAATCATGGCATGCATAGGAAGATAGCTTGAAAATGCTAACTGGGGGAATGAAAATGCTAACTGGGGGAAAGAACCATAAGAAAATCACCATGATTTAGTTAACCTTTGCTATAACAGTGACTGTTATTTTAAATAACTGAGCAGAGAATAGTCCACTTTAGAATCAGATGATCAAACTTTGCAAAGAGAAGAATCAATTAACTGGTAATTTACATTGGAACTGGAAAAAAAAAAAGCAGCACTGGATTTACTAAGTTATAGCCTACAACTATTTCACTACAGCAGTACCCTCTCTGTTCCATTTTTAAAATACGAGAAATACATACTTTAGGTGTGCCCTCACCACCACTGTATTTAGTCTTTAACATCTATGCAATCTAACAAGACAAGGCCTTCATCTGCTCTCACATTTTCTGGTAAATATGAATCTCCTACCCCTCAAGCAAGGAGCAGCAATTGAAAGCTCTTCCATAATGAAGCACCACCATTTTCACATAGGTAATAATTGCCTTCCTCCCCTGTTGATAGAGTTTGTTGCTCTCTCTGTTGTTGAAACTATTTGCTTATTTTCGCAAGACCTGCGTAATTTGTGTACTTGGATCTCTGCAATGAAGTTTCTCCCTCAAAGTCACAGATATTCCCTAACCCTTTTTCACAGAATACGTAGCGCAAAATATTGTGTAAAACCTTAAGCAGAAAATGTTCTCACCATTAAAGTTTAGTTTACAAATAGCTTACTCTTAAAGAGTGTTTCCACTAAATGACAGCTCTTCACAAACAGCGACAAAGCTTGTTGAGTGGGTTATCATCTGTCAGCATGATATTAAAATCTCTCAGGTTTTTCTACCTGCATATTTTAATAAGGAACAATTTCAAGACAATAGGAAAACTCTGAGCCAAGGTAAAGAAATTCAGAACTGCATGTAACACTGGATTCGCTTTCAAGCAGCATCCTCTTGCAACCTTTGGTTTACTATTCAACATTTGTTGTGAATTTATGATTTTGCTTGGTATCAAAAAGATTGCTTCTTTCTGCCAGCTAAGTAGACAGTATCTTCATATCATATTCATTGACCATCCAAGAAATAAAGCTAAGATAACTTGCTGTGCCTTTATATTAAGTGCTACTATAACTACTATCCCCAACCTCATCAGCAATCGTGCTTCTGAAGTTCATGTGACATGACAATGAAAGCATTCAGGCTCTGGTTTCAAAAGATGCTTTTTACTAGGCTACAAAGCAGGTAGGAGAAACGTTGACTGCTTTAGGAGGCTTTTTTTGTTGGACCCCCCACCCCCCAGTCGTTGGGTTTTTTGGTTTGTTTGTTAAGTGTTTTGGATTTCAAGTAATTTCTTCTGATCTGAAAGGAAAAAAAATATATATATTTAAATAGAAAAAAAGAGCATCCAAAAGACATGCACACCTACATTCAGTCTCCATCCAGTCAACACACTCCGCCGGATATACGAGCCAGTTTCAAAACCTCTGTTCTAAGCTAAGGTGTTCCAGATGTGAGAGAGCAAGCACTTGAACAGGAGTTTCCCATATTAACAGGAAAGAAGCTAACCCGCAAACTGTAAAGTTAATATCTGCAACATTTTCTAGACATGTGCTTTTTCTCAGAAGTGTATCAGATGATTGGAATGAGCATATTTTGGTGCTACACAAAATCCTGGTGTTTAGAAAGGTGGTGGACTACCCCCCCCAGCCAAACTGTCGATATACCTACTCCATGTTTTCTATTTTTATTTTATTTTTTTCCCCAGATTAAAAAGAGACACCAAAAAAAAAACCCCAACCTAAAACAAAACAACACACACAAATTTCCACTACCAAAACCCCCAACCAACCAAAAAAACCCCAAACCCAAACCCAACAAAGTAGTAAAAGATGATGGTCATACAATATTTTAAAAAAGTTTCTGTTAACTTTCTTTTTGAGAGCATGTACCCCCCACCAAAATGTGTAGACCGTATTTACAATTTGGTAGTCTTAAGGTGCGTTACCCAGTACTCTGCAGAGATGAAGTGTCTGCAAAACACTGAAAAAATCATTGTCAGAGCAGTTCCTTTCAGTCTTACTAATACTGAGTATTAGAAAAGAAATTAGAAAGGAAAAGGTCATTTTCATTCTATTCAGAACAGAGACATGATGAAGAGGACTCACAAATTTTTTATATTTATTTTTTTTAAAGATTAAACAAAAGCAGACTTTCAAAACATCCTCTGGAAGGTAGTTGTATTTGCCCTTGCCAAGGCAAATCTAGTACACGTTCTAGCAATCGGACACCAAGCTGAAGCCTAAAAGCTTTAGTTCTGCTCTGCAGCTCTGCTTTGTGCCACAAGGAAGGCCTTCTCCTACCTCACTTTTCCAACTCAGAGTTCCCACAGAAGCTGAAAAAGACTGATTTTTGTATTGAGTGGGCCACACACCTCTTTCTTCCATCACGAGCAGAAAGCAAGTGATTCTAGAAAATTTAAGAGAACTTTCAAGATGCAATAGCACCTCCAACTAAAAGAAAGGAAAAGAAATCCAGCGCAGACCCAGACAGCTCTGTTTAATGCTGAGGTATTTTAATCAGACACACTCAGGGTTCTTTACCAAAAAAAGACTTCTGAATGTTATTCTTCCTTTCGTACCTAGGGAACCTGACTGAAACAGATTAAATAACTTGCACAAGGACACTCAAAGCCTGTGTAACATCTGATCTGGGTTCTACCTTCTGACTACTACTGCTGAGTTTGAACAACTCCCTCCTTCCTCTGCAAAGCTGCAGGCTTCAGCAAACAAAGCATTCCTTATAGCTAATTGGTATTACATGGAAACTCAACTGCTCTTATTTACAAAACTACAGATTTATGTCAAGCAAAGCCAATTATGCTTAATGTTTAAACTATTGCAGGTGCTCAATGACATTGTTGCTAGGCAGTAGAAGTGAAATTGCTCTTTTAATGCATCTTGTTCCAACTGGGAGCATGTGTTTTATCATCAGTGCAAACTTAACAGATGGAGATCTTAATCCTCTCCAGCGAGCTTTCTTCACCCTCCCTCACTCAAAATGGTGTCCCATGCATTTAAACTTAACTGAGGTGCTCAATGGGACAGAACTTGATTTTTTTGTATGTGCGTACATGAATACAGTATTAAAAACACACATTTAATCCTTCAAAAAACCCAAACTCAAAACTGTACCAGCAGTAATCAACAATACATACGGCTATTCAAGTTTAGTAATGACCTCTGCTGAGCACAGTGTCTACTCAAATAGTTATAACCAGAAGCACAAAAGTAGCTTCATTCAAGATTGAATCTACGGAGTCCCTTATACTAATTTCATCGTGTGCTGGGACAAGATTTAGAAAATTTAGGCGCTATTCAAAACTACAAAACTGAGCTAGGATGTTTCTTGTCACTCCTACCCTCATTTAGGAGACAACTTTTTCCACAATAAATTTCAAAACTATAATTCTTCGTGCTGAGAATTAAAACACACGTATCTTACATTTACTTTGCGCAAAGTAACATCAACAGGTGACCTCAAACACAAGCCATCAGATCTGTTATCTGCCATGAAAACTGCCGTAGATCAACAAAATGCTCAACAAAGAAGGCTATTCTAACAGTTTCCAGCTGCTTATTACAGTATTTCATATGCACACACATCTCATTTTTTCTAACGTATTAAACCAGATATGAAAAGCAACTTCTTTCAAAGTCAAGACAAAACCTATAGAGTCCTTTAGACTAATTTCACTGTGTGGTGCTGCAAGATTTATAAAATTTAGGTAGTGCTCTGAAAGTACAAAGGATTCAATCAGCTTTGTATGGAGTCCCAGATGCTGCAGTTCAAGAAGCATCCCCATCTGTTGGGTATAACTGTTAAATTGTTCTGTCATAACAGCAAGCGTGATTGATAGACTTTTGCATATAGCTTCCTCTGCACCACTGACTGATACAAGTCAAAATCCAGCAATCACTACCCCTTTCTTCTTGCCATCCATCCAAAAGGCCAAATTCTTAACTGAATCTGATAGAAAAAGCCTTTTTCTAGTGCAATGTGAAGAAGGCAGAGAGTTTTCAGTAGTCAAGTACTCATCCGAAAGCACATTTTTAACCCATATCTTCCAAAGTACTTCTTTATGAAGGCTGCCCAACTGCTTCCTTCTGCATTGCTGAAAGCCCTTCTGGCATGATTGCATGACAGAGAGGTCCTGTCCAGGGAGTTAACTAATCCTCTTTTTCTTGCAGAATGATCTTCATCAGACAATCAAACTGCAATAGCAGCATTCCATCCTCTGCTATCATCTATTCTCACATTTGGATTTCTCGGGGAGGAGGGGCAGGGGGAAGGGTCTTAGGAAGTTTGAGGTCATTCAGCCTGAGCATGCACTAGAGGAAACACCATCTTAAAAGAAAGTTAAGTTTCTTGTTCTACTGTTCTTGATGTAAATGGTTCCAAACTGTTGCTATTTTTGCAGTTTAAATATATATATTTAATTATCATTAGGTGTTAAAAGCATCCCCAGCCAAGTTATACTCACTGGCTCAAATCTTAGATTTTACCCTTTTATTACATAGTTGTTCTCCTTTTCTGTATAACTCTCAAATGCACTGACAGCAACCACATACCTCTTGTCAGCAGACTCCAGCCAGCATCTTTGCAGCTTTTCTGTGCCGAGACAAAGGTCAAGTCAAGTATTCAGGAATTTCTCACTTTTTCTTTATGGAAATGTCCTGGTTCTGGCAAGGATCGAGTTAATTTCACAAGGAGCCAGGACAGGTGAGCCAAGCTGGCCGGGAGCTATTCCATACCAGGTGACATCATGCTCACCATAAAAGGGGGCTAGTCGGGTAGGGGAGGGGCGGCGCAGTTTCGGCGTGGTTCTGGGACGGTCTGAGTGTCTGGTGGGTCGGTCGTTGGTTCGGTAAATTGTTCTCTGTTATCACCCATTGTTAATATTCGTTATCAGCACTGTTGTTGATTGTTTTTTTCCCTCTCCCTTGCTGTCCCAGTAAACTGCCGTTATCCCAATCCTCGAGGCTTTTGCCGTTGGTTTTTTCCCGTTCTCCTCCCCATCCCGCTGGGGAAGGAGTGAGTGAGCGGCCGCGTGGCGCTCAGCTTCCGGCTGGGCCTAAACCACGTCAGTCCTTTTTTGGCGCCCAACGTGGGGCCCGAGGGGTTGTGATAAGGTCAAGTCTGACCCAAGTGTGTTAAAGAAAATTGTCATAAGAATTTATGATGTTATTGAAACAGTCACTGGTCATAATGATGTTCTGTTTGATTACATGGCTCTGGTTTGTAAACCTGTGCTTACTCTATGCAATCCCTGCGGTGCTGTTTATCACCTCTGGGAGAGGGGTTCCTGTTCTCATATTGTTGTATTGTGTGATAATGACTTATGATAAGATATCGTCGACAGTCATGAGTCTGAGCTGGTACTTGTATGTAGCATTTTGGTCAGACCTGTACCTCAGTCAATATTTTTAAGAATTGATTAATAACTGCACCCGATCTATGGGGAAGACAGGGGGGGATACATTCTCTCACTCTTTCACCTCCCCTTTTCCCTTTTGGTTGGTTACAACAATTTTTGAGAATTTTGAATACCCTTGGAATGTTCAGGCCAGTATATTCCTATTGCTAGGTCTCCTGAATGTTTTCCAACTCCTGTTCAGGGTTAGCAAAAATTGTTTCGAGAATATTACCCAGGGATATTCCCCAAGACTGAATGGTCAGGGCTGGCATGGCATGTGGGAGAGTATGGGTGGGTATCTAGAGACCTTTTCACCCCCAATGGTTTGGAGCTTCACTCCTGAACAATTGCAAGACCCTGATAAAATGGTAGAATATTTGAAAGGAAAATGCTGTGAGGATTCTAAGGAGACACAACTTACTGCGCTGTGCTGGGCCCTGGCCACAATCTATCAAACACTGCTTGATAGTAGACAGCACTATCCAGAGGGAGAGAGCGGAACCACAGGCACTGCAGCTGCCCAGGCCCCCGCAACAGGCACTGCAGCTACCCAAACCCCTGCAATAGGCACTGTAGTCAAGCCAAAAGATCAACCCACACCAGTATCAGTCGCCCCTACACACAAAAAGAAATACACAAAGAAATTGGTTCGCTTAGTGAGAGATGATGATGAACCGGGGCCATCACAAGAAGAAGAAGAAGAGCCGGAACCAGAAGTGATCACCCGATCTCTGTCCCTGAGTGAGTTGCGAGATATGCGGAAAGACTTCAGCTGCCTTCCAGGGGAGCACATCATTACCTGGCTGCTCTGCTGCTGGGATAACGGGGCCAGTAGCCTGGAACTGGAGGGCAGGGAGGCCAAGCAGCTAGGATCCTTGTCTAGGGAAGGGGGCATTGACAAGGCAATTGGGAAGAAGGCGCAGGCCCTCAGCCTCTGGAGGTGACTCCTGTCAAGTGTGAGGGAAAGGTATCCTTTCAGCGAAGATGTCGTATGTCGGGCGGGCAAGTGGACCACCATGGAGAGAGGTATCCAATATCTGAGGGAATTAGCTGTGTGGGAAATGGTTTATTATGATCCAGACAACACACAGTTGCCCACAGACCCCGATGAAGTCCAGTGTACCCGACCCATGTGGTGAAAATTTGTGCGAAGTGCACCATCATCGTACGCCAACTCACTGGCAGTAATTGACTGGAAGAGTGAAGAGGCACCCACAGTGGATGAAGTGGCTGGCCGACTCCGGCAATATGAAGAGAGCCTTTCTTCCTCCCTCGTCTCGGCTGTGGAGAAACTGTCCCAGGATGTCTGGCAACTCAAAGAGGATATATCGTACTCCCCACCCCCACAGACCCGTATTTCAGCTGTTAGGAGCAAGCGTTTTTCTGCTCCGGAGAGGGGATATAGAGCATACACACCACGAGGTGTCCTGTGGTTTTACCTGCGTGACCATGGAGAAGACATGAGGAAATGGGATGGGAAGCCTACTTCAACCCTGCAGGCACGCGTACATGAGCTACAAGGCAAGACAGCTGTACAAAGGAACTCTTCCAGAAAGGATGCTGCTCCAGTTTCCACCGGGCAGCCCCCCAGATCAAGTGGAAGGCCTGACCGCACTTATGACCCTCTTGAAGGGACTTCTAAGTCCTTTCTGCAAGAGATGAGCAGCGAATATGATGAGCAGGATTAGAGGGGCCCTGCCTCCAGCCAGGTGGAGGAAAGGGACAACAGAGTGTATTGGACTGTGTGGATCCGATGGCCTGGCACATCAGACCCACAAGAGTACAAGGCCCTAGTGGACACGGGTGCACAGTGTACCCTAATGCTGTTGAACTATGAAGGGGTGGAACCGATATCTATTTCTGGTGTGATGGGGGGATCCCAACAGTTGACTCAGTTGGAGGCTGAAGTAAGTCTAATGGGGAATGAGTGGCAAAAGCACCCCATTGTGACTGGGCCAGAGGCTCCGTGCATCCTGGGCATAGACTATCTTCGGAAAGGGTATTTCAAAGACCCAAAAGGTTACCGGTGGGCTTTTGGAATAGCTGCCTTGGAAGTGGAGGAAATTGAACCATTGTCTAGTTTGCCCGGTGTCTCGGAGGACCCTTCTGTTGTAGGGTTGCTGAGGGTTGAAGAGCAACAGGTGCCAATTGCTACTACAACTGTGCACCAGCGGCAATACCGCACCAACAGAGACTCTCTGGTTCCCATCCACAAGCTAATTCGTCAGCTGGAGGGTCAGGGAGTGATCAGCAGAACCCGCTCACCCTTTAACAGTCCCATATGGCCAGTGCGGAAGTCCAATGGAGAGTGGAGGCTGACAGTAGACTATCGTGGCCTGAATGAAGTCACACCGTCAATGAGTGATGCCGTGCCAGATATGCTGGAACTTCAATATGAACTGGAGTCAAAGGCAGCCAAATGGTATGCCACAATTGATATAGCTAATGCATTTTTCTCAATCCCTTTGGCAGCAGAGTGCAGGCCGCAGTTTGCCTTCACTTGGAGGGGCGTCCAGTACACCTGGAATCGACTGCCCCAGGGGTGGAAACACAGCCCCACCATCTGCCATGGACTGATCCAGACTGCACTGGAAAAGGGTGAAGCCCCAGAGCACCTGCAGTACATTGATGACATCATTGTATGGGGCAACTCAGCAGAGGAAGTTTCTGAGAAAGGGAAGAAAATAATCCAAATCCTGCTGCAGGCTGGCTTTGCCATAAAACGAAGTAAGGTGAAGGAGCCTGTGCAGGAAATCCAGTTTTTAGGAATAAGGTGGCATGATGGGCGGTGTCAGATCCCAATGGATATTACCAACAAAATAGCAGCCATGTCTCCACCAACCAACAAAAAGGAGACACAGGCCTTCCTAGGTGTTGTGGGTTTCTGGCGAATGCACATTCCAAATTACAGTCTGATAGTAAGCCCTCTCTACCATGTAACCCAGAAGAAGAATGATTTCAAATGGGGCCCTGAGCAACAACAAGCTTTTGAACAAATTAAACAAGAAATAGTTCATGCCGTAGCTCTTGGGCCAGTCCGGGCAGGACCAGATGTAAAAAATGTGCTGTACACCGCAGCCAGGGAGAATGGCCCTACCTGGAGTCTCTGGCAGAAAGCACCAGGGGAGACTCGAGGTCGACCCCTGGGGTTTTGGAGTCGGGGATACAGAGGATCCGAGGCCCGCTACACTCCAACAGAAAAGGAGATATTGGCAGCCTATGAAGGGGTTCGAGCTGCTTCAGAAGTGATTGGCACTGAAGCACAGCTCCTCTTGGCACCCCGACTGCCAGTGCTGGGTTGGATGTTCAAAGAGAGAGTTCCTTCTACACATCACGCAACCGATGCTACATGGAGTAAGTGGGTCGCGCTGATTACACAACGGGCTCGAATAGGAAGCCCCAGTCGTCCAGGGATTCTGGAAGTGATCACAGACTGGCCAGAAGGGAAGGGTTTTGGAATGTCGCCAGAGGAGGAGGTGACACGTGCTGAAGAAGCCCCACCATATAATAAACTAACAGAAGATGAGAAACCATATGCCCTCTTCACTGATGGGTCCTGTCGCATCGTGGGAAAGCATCGAAGGTGGAAGGCCGCTGTATGGAGTCCTACATGGCGAGTTGCGGAAGCTGCTGAAGGAGAAGGTGAATTGAGCCAGTTTGCAGAAGTGAAAGCCATCCAGCTGGCTTTAGATATTGCTGAAAGAGAAAAGTGGCCAACGCTGTACCTCTATACCGACTCATGGATGGTGGCCAATGCCCTGTGGGGGTGGTTACAGCAGTGGAAGCGGAGCAACTGGCAGCATAGAGGCAAACCCATCTGGGCTGCCCCACTGTGGCAAGATATTGCTGCCCGGCTAGAGAAGCTGGTTGTAAAGGTACGTCATGTAGATGCCCATGTACCCAAGAGTCGGGCCACTGAGGAACATCAGAACAACCAGCAGGTGGATCAGGCTGCCAAGATTGAAGTGGCTCAGGTGGATTTGGACTGGCAGCGTAAGGGTGAATTATTTCTAGCTCGGTGGGCCCATGACACCTCAGGTCATCAAGGAAGAGATGCGACATATAGATGGGCCCGTGATCGAGGGGTGGACTTGAGCATGGACGCCATCTCACAGGTCATCCATCAATGTGAAATGTGTGCCATAATCAAGCAAGCCAAGCGGGTAAAGCCTCTGTGGTATGGAGGGTGGTGGTTGAAATATAAATATGGGGAAGCATGGCAAATCGACTACATCACGCTCCTGTGAAGCCGCCAAGGCAAGCGTTATGTTCTTACAATGGTGGAAGTAACCACTGGATGGCTGGAAACATATCCTGTGCCCCATGCCACTGCCCGGAACACTATTCTGGGTCTTGAAAAGCAAGTCCTGTGGCAACATGGCACCCCAGAGAGAACTGAATCAGACAATGGGACTCATTTTCAGAACAACCTCATAGACACCTGGGCCAAAGAGCATGGTATTGAGTGGGTCTATCACATCCCCTATCATGCACCAGCCTCTGGGAAAGTTGAAAGGTACAATGGACTGCTAAAAACTACCCTGAGAGCAATGGGTGGTGGGACTCTCAAACACTGGGACACACATTTAGCAAAGGCCACCTGGTTAGTTAACACTCGGAGATCTGCCAATCGAGCTGGCCCTGCCCAATCGAAATTTCCACGCCCGCTAGAAGGGGATAAAGTTCCTGCAGTGTGCATGAAGAATATGTTGGGTAAAACAGTTTGGGTTATCCCTGCTTCAGGCAAAGGCAAGCCCATCTGCGGGATTGCTTTTGCTCAGGGACCAGGGTGCACTTGGTGGGTGATGAGAAAGGATGGGGAAGTCCGGTGTGTACCCCAAGGGGATCTGATTTTGGGTGAAAATAGCCAATAAATTAAATCGTATGATGTTAATAGCTATACACTGTATTAATAGTATAACCATAAGAATCACCCAAAACTAATGAAGGATGGACTTTGGAACTGACTTCAACTGGTGCCCAGGAACTTCATCGAAATTACATCTGTGACCTCCAGACTGCGAGCATGGACCATACCAGATACACCAGCCATGAAAAATACTCCGGATGCAGCGTGCAACAATCCAGCAGCACGCACCATTGTTCCTGCTCTGAGACACTGTAATGGCAGATGGAACCCGAAGCCATGGACTAAATGAACTCAATGGACACTTTATAGAGCGATGGCCCATGGAGTAAGAGAATGGTGTCAGTGAAATAATCTGGGCATGATGTAGATGGTATGGAATAAGGGGTGGAATAATGTCCTGGTTCTGGCAAGGATCGAATTAATTTCATAAGGAGCCAGGACAGGTGAGCCAAGCTGGCCAGGGGCTATTCCATACCAGGTGACATCATGCTCACCATAAAAGGGGGCTAGTCAGGTAGGGGAGGGGCGGCGCAGTTTCGGCATGGTTTTGGGACGGTCTGAGTGTCTGGTGGGTCGGTCGTTGGTTCGGTAAATTGTTCTCTGTTATCACCCATTGTTAATATTCGTTATCAGCACTGTTGTTGATTGTTTTTTTCCCTCTCCCTTGCTGTCCCAGTAAACTGCCCTTATCCCAGTCCTCGAGGCTTTTGCCGTTGGTTTTTTCCCGTTCTCCTCCCCGTCCCGCTGGGGAAGGAGTGAGTGAGCGGCCACGTGGTGCTCAGCTTCCGGCTGGGCCTAAACCACGTCAGAAACTAGGAGTTTCTGTGGCTTAAAGTTGGGTTTATTGCAATACAAATACCATTTAGAAAACTATCACCTTAGAAGTAAACAACTGTCAGGTGGGATGGACAGATTTACTGAAATACATCAAAATTAGTCTGCTTCCCAGACTCTGGTGCCTTTGGAGACTAGGTCCTTCAGCCTTTTGCTGCCTCTCCCTCTCGTAGCACCAGCACCAGCCCAGCTTATCCAGTCACTTTTGGAAAAAGAGGATGTCCCTTGCTGGCAGGACAAAAGGCAGGGCAAGGCAAGCAGGCAGCCTTTCTCCCCCCACACCACTTCTGACAGACCAAACAGCGAGTTGTACACTGAGCTCCACCATCAAGGCATGGCACCCCGTGCTAGTCAGAAAGCACACTTCTGACATGGATGACCATTTCAGATAAACTTGTATGGAGATATACTTATTTCTTCCATCTCTACCAGTGCATCCTGGGATCACATTGTCTTTTACCATAGAGGAAAATATTAAACAAGTTACACAGACAAATATAGCTTCCAGATGGGTACCCCCCTTCCTACAATATCTGTTGCCATCTGGGCTTTAACAGGTCCCTCAGCCACCTTGTAGCTCTTCTGCTGACCCTGATCTCCATCTTCACAAGTTATTTCCCATGGGACATATGTCAAATGCTTTACTGAAATCAAGGCAGATCATCTCTAGTATGTTTTGTTTAGAAAATGAATTCTCATTACACAGAGACATTAAGGTAGTCTGACAAATCTACCTTTGATACATCTGTGTTGCATTTTATTAATTTTTCCTTTTATCTTCTGACTTTAAATGTTGGGGTTTTAAATTTTTTTAAACCTTAAATACTTGTGAGATCAACCTAACAGCTCCTGCTTGCCTGACTTCCTACTTCTTAGATGTACTTACTAAATTTTGCTCTTCTCTCCCCCCAACGCCCAATCCAAAGCTGCAGCATTAAATACAGTTAATGGTGGAGAGGTGATTTCCTTCACCAGCTCTTTCATAGTTTCAGCTCACAAACTACCCTCCGTGTCACTTCAGTGCATCATATTCCTTTGACATAGTTTCTCCTGCAGTAGCACATTCCTCATATCTAGCAAGAATTCTGTCTTGTCTACCACTTCCAATACAATCATCTTGATATTAAAGTGCTCCTTTAGTTTCCAGATTCCTATGTTTCCTTATCACATAAAGACCCCATTCTATTCTCATACTACTGAAAAGAGTGACTTAAAAAAAATTAAAAAAATATGATGTTAAGTGCTAGATTAGCATCACTTACAATACCCAAGTCAGCCAATTCTGGAAGTGTTTACGCCTGTTTAGATCTTCAAAGTGGAACACATTTTGCTAATTTTTTTTCCCCCCACTTCCAACTGCACCTACCCTTTCCCAATCTTCTTTTCCTAATTCCCTTCACCCTCTTCAACTGGGCTACAATCAGTAATTTTAACATCACTGTATTCTAGTCTCCAGTTCTCTTAATAGCTATTTTCTGTATATCATCCTTTAGGAATGACAAATTCCATGGTGCTCCTGCAAAATAAAAGACTAGATGCCTCATCATCAACGGTTCATGACAGACTTTATGGACTTATTACTGATATATAGTTTCTAGCATATTTTTGGTATATCTCAAAGCAATTTGCTAAGGGGGTTAGTATGGCTGTGCCCATTTTACTGAGGCAGAAACTAAAAGGTAAAGCAGCAGCTTGCTGAAGACTAGGTAGCAGATAGGCAGCAGAGCCAAGAATATCACACAAGTCTCCCACCTTTGCAAGTACCAACCAGCCAATACCAGACTCCAAAATTATTTGTAAATGACTGTCACAAAGTAATTTGCTAAACAAATGTATACATGAGTTTATTAATTCTGGACCATTACTAAGTACAAATATATGTGGATACCTATCTATTTCCCTAGAGATTAAAAGCCTTTCTCCATCAACCATGCCAAGCAGTGAGCTCTCATTGTCCTCGACGTGTATTATGACAGTGCAGCATCCTACAAGGCCAAATCCTATGACGACTGCTATTTTATAAACAACATTATTATTCCTAAGATAATTCATAAATACATCGGCAGTTCCACTGAAGTACGCTATGTAATTTATCATTAGAAAGCTGGTTGGTAACACAATCAATATTCAGTCAAACAAGGGTGAAATTTTTTCACGTTTTCTCCATAGGAGACAGAATGGGAGAACTTTCCAGGACACTATCATAATGCTTGATGGCTTTTTCATGCTTCAAAAGTTTTTCTTCAGGAAGACTCCCTCTGAATTCATTGGTATATTCCTGATTCAGGTTGTTGTATCTGTGAGGGAGGATAGGGAAAGAAAATACTAAAATAATCATCCTTTCTGGGATTAGCTTTACCCATTGATAATAAGGTAATAGTTTGTAAGTTACAGCACCTTCTGAGTCCTGGACTTCTAAGCAGCCCAAAAAAAATAGGATAGTGGTATGCACTTTCCTAGAACCTTTCAGAACTTCAGAATGAGAAATGCCACACAGGACAGAGGTGTTAAAATGACACAGTACAGCTGCTATTAACAAATTTAAAAAGAAACATGCTTTTTTCCTCATAGAAATTCTAGTGATTTTTTTTTTCTAATTCAGAGTTTTAAAGCCTGATTTTCCACCACCCCTAAATCAGCATTTATCTGAACAGTTCTCACCCTTTTTTCTCTCCACTTTGGGAGAATTCTTATTCAGCACAAAATGAAACAGTTACATTTGACTTCAAAACCCATATCTCTTGTACGGTTTGGTTGTCTTATTGAAAAATGAGGTACCTTGATTTTGAAGTGAAATATCAATTTGAAACTTTTTTTGGGGGGAGAAGACTAGAGATCAACAAATTTCCTCATAAAAATATGTTAATAAATATGTTAATTTGTGGCAAAATTATTTGTTGACCTCAAATCAATTTTATGGCCACTTTTTGACAACCAAAATCTTTTAGTTTTCAGTAGTAAATATCACAAATGAAAATTTCATTTTACAGAAGAAAATCACATTTTATAAAATGAAGACAAAGTACACGCAGGAAAAACATTTCTAGTCATGACTCAGGTCACATTTAAGAGAATCAAGAACTAGCAACTGGAATAAATGGACACTTGTGTCTCAGGTTACATTGAAATGATTGACAAGATGCTATGGTAATCTTTGGTGCTGCAAAGTTAGTGCTCTATGCAACAGAAAAAGCAGTATTTTTCTCAAGAGTTCTAGAAGTACACTGCCCTTGGAAGTTTTCTATTATCATCATTATCAAATCACTACTTCATCAAGGTTTCTAAAAGACTTCCATAGAACTGGAGCCCAATGTTGAAGAGAGAATGCCACTCGTGCATGACCCTTCCCACTCGTGGTGACACAGGTTTCTTCCCTCCCTGTTCTTTACTACAAGTATTACTTATAACACAGACAACAGAAAGTTAACTGTGATTAAATGTTCTGGAATTCAGGAGGCAGGCCAACTCTCAAACCACCCTAGATGTAAAAGGGGACTGCAGTTGTGAGTTCCTTATATTTTACAGGCAATATATAGGCATTAAACTGAGGCTCTATAGGTGGCATAAAATTGCTTCCTGTGAGGGGGCTAACTGAGCCATTCCATTGTCTCCAGCAGAAAGTTGTTTTTACTCTACTGGGCAGTGAGATATCAGAAAATATTTCAGGGTTATTCTGTTGAAACTGCTGCATACAACATTAACTAGTAGCTGTCTGCTGTTTTCTTGCAGCCCCTTTGCCTACTGTCCTATACTAAAGACGTAAGCTCGTTGAGACAACAGCAACATTTTCAATATATTGGTACAAAGCCAAGTGCAATGGAGGTCAGTTCCATGACCAAGATATCTTGGTGCTGTGATCTAAACTCCATGCCAACATATTCATGTCCTTCTGTAAAGGATAGGATGCTCTTCTTTCTTCAAGGTATTTTTATGTTAATAAGACTCCTTAAATATTTAAGGCTAGTTACATCAGTCTTTTTTTTTTTTTTTACCTTACCACATAATTTTTACTGTGAAATCTCTCTCCTGAAGGCAGATGAAAAATACTTAAGTCTGAACCCTGAACAATAACATATGATCTATCACTACCAATTCTTTATTACACACTAGCTTAAAGGTTTTTCAAGAATTTCTACCCATATCTACAAATGAAACATCGAGCTTTCGTTTTCTCACAGATACCTGTGTGCAATGGTCCAGAAGCCCAGGGTATTCACCATCATTAAGGAAGCCAAGAAGAAGAAGAATCTCTCCAATTTACCTTCATGCAGCAAGTGTGGAAACCAGTTGCCTGGCGAAGCAGACATTTGAAGCAGAATTAGTTTACCTTGCAGGATGAGATGTGGCTCATATGAAAGACACGAAGGTAACTGTCTAAGACACAGTCATAGCAGATGCTTTGAAACACTCAACAGCCCCCAACACCCCCCTCAGCTATTTATACAGACTTCATTCTCACAGCATCTATTTTTTTTTTTTTATTATTTTTATTTTTTTTTTTTGAGTCTACAGTGTACTTTGCTGGTTTTGTGCAGGCAATAGAGATCTAGAGAAACTAAAGAATTTCCCTAACAAATCTCAAGTGTACTGGAAAACCTAACTCTACACAGCTACTACTGTAATGATTGGGCCATCTTCCCTCTATATTTTCTTATGCACATAGCTTAGTCAATGTCAAATGTGACAATTTTAGGAAGAGCTAGAATTAAGGTAGTCTATAGAAAACCTTATTCACATCTCTCATGCTTTTAATAGGCCCTTCTGAAAAAAAAAAAAAAGCATAGAAAGTATTTGTTCAGTGCCTTGGATGTGCTCCATTACCAAGATGCTACCTGGCATTTTACTTTAACTTTTTTTATAGCTGCCTTTCGCTATGAGCATGCAACATGTCTTTGTCTTGTACACAGCATTTATTTGCATGAATTAGACTTTTTTCTTCCAAGGTTTTTGGCAATAGAATCATAGAATGGTTTGGGTTGGAAAGGACCTTAAAGATCATCTAGTTCCAACCCCCCTGCTGCAGGCAGGGACACCCTCCACTAGACCATGCGTGTCTGGGACATTTTGGCAGCTTAAACTCCATTCAACAGAGGAGGACAGTGCCACCTTTACACACCCAGAGTCTTCCCCGCCTGTATTCTTGTGTACTTTAGTTTGCAACTGTATTGCTTTCAATGTTGTCCATTGCAACCAGTCTGCAAACAAGCTCGGGTGATAAATGATAACTGTAGAAATCAAGATGCTTAAAAAGAGAGCTAGCCCCAGTCACCCTGCTTGTGAAGACGATCAGTACCTAGAGTGCCATAATCAACTACAGCAAAAACATAAAACCAAGGTGAAAAAAAAGAAGTTACAGTAGGTACAGAAAATTAGAGTGCTCTACAGTGCTGTAACGTCCTTTTACATTATTTGGGAATACAAATGCCTTTGAAGAAGAGAGACTGTCTTCGTTAGCAAGTAGTGAAGTGCAATAGGAGCAAATACAGAGCGTGAAACAGCTAGTGCTGAGAACATGATGTCCACACTATACACAGCTCGGGGGGTTCACATCAGACTGGTTCCCACTAACAGCTGGAACACATCAGGCATGAGCATTTTTTTTTTTTTTTTTTTTTGCTTAGCTCCATCCAAAAGGAACGTGTTCCAAGATCACCCTGCGGTGCAAATCAAAGATGATCAGGAGATTCAGATCAAAAGCACGCTCCCGGTCTGAACATGCCCAAAGTTGCCTTTCGTTGTTCCCTCAAAGCCTGGTATCAAATCCCACCCATCTAGAGTGGCTATTCACCACTTGAATGGTGAGGAGAAGAGGAAAACCAGCCGCCTTTGCCATAGCTGTGATGTACAAACCTTAACCGATCTTCTGGCCACTAATGCTATCTTTAGCCATCCTTATCTTGTCAAAGGATTACACACACACACACACACCCCGCCCCCCCATACATATATTTACATTTTTCTCTTTCCTCCACATCTTACAGTTATAAACACATTTCACTTCAAAGCAGTTACCTTTAGCTCTCCTGAGATTAACAGGAAACAACTGCCATCAGTGCAGCAGTTTTCCCTAACTCCTCCGCAGCTTGCTCTGTGCCACGTTACCTTTCTGCCTGTCACAGAGCTGCACCACCTCACACCTCTGCGTGCGCGGTTCCTTTTGTAGCATTATCTCAGGGCGAGTTTTAAAACGTGTCATTTAACATTGTCAGTTGACTGAGCTCCTAGGTGCTATAACTTCATTTTAGTAGCTTATAAACTTTTACTGTCATAATTCACAATCAGGTAGTTTTTCATTTCACATCCCCCAGTGGCCAATAGAAGTCACGGAGAGAGCGCGTGTATCTGATGAAAGAGAAAGCACGCATGGGGTTCGGCGCTACAGCTTGTCAAAGCAGAGTTCACACTGTCTGCTAGGTTATTTACATCGGCTAGGCTAACTATATGAGCAGCAGGAGCTTCCTAATGGAACAGCATTTACAATGGAACCTGAACACAAAATATGTGCTTAAAAATAGCACTGAGTAACACAAAAAAAAAAAAGGAGGAATTTAGCAGCTTCTAAGAGAACAGAGTAAAATGGACCTTTGAAACTGTCTTAACACTAGCAAAGGCACCATATTGAAGTGTTGAAAGTGGGAATGGTTGGTTTTATCAGTGTGGGAGGGCAGCCCAGCAGGCAGGAGATTTGGGTTGTGCCACCAATTCACCACCAGCCAGCTCCTCAGCCTGGGTCAAAGATCATTGCTTTGACTCCTCTGCTTCTAAAAGAAGCCAGTGTCTAAACATTGAGGCCATGATAATGAAAACAATGTCTTTGGAAAATCCTGTATAACAATGAGCAACAGCATAGGCAGCAGCAAAGGTTTTCCCTGGGCTAGACTTAGATTGGGCATGGTGAGACTCTAGCTCCCATAGCGCTCTCTAGTTTACTGCTCTATCCAAAGCAAGAGGTAGAAGCGGGGCTTTGTTTTCCCTTCACTAAGGGGCAACGCAGTTTGTCGGGGTGCCTTTTCCTACACAGAAACAAGGGTGGCAGCAGTCCTGAAGATATCCAGACTCTTATCCTACTGCCAACACACATTTTCATCAGTGCATAGGGCACTGATTAATTTAACCATTTATTATTTCCAGCCCAAAATATTTACTTCTTACTTCCCCCCCCCCCCCTTTTGCTTTTAAAATGGAAGTTGGTTTTCCATGGAAGAGGAGATAGACCTGGACTACATTTTCTTCTACTTACAC
Organism: Balearica regulorum gibbericeps; assembly: GCF_011004875.1. Taxonomy (NCBI): domain Eukaryota; kingdom Metazoa; phylum Chordata; class Aves; order Gruiformes; family Gruidae; genus Balearica; species Balearica regulorum. Next base: position 70,761,975 of record NC_046184.1, read on the forward strand.
TCACTGCAGAGAGCCCTCGGCAGGCAGGGAGCCTTGGGAGAACAGCCATCCATGTTAAAACGTCAACTATGTGTTTCAGGCCATGAAACTCCCTTTAGACACTTTCGCCCCTTACCGCACTACTAACACCTTCCACAAGCTGTCTGCAGACTTCAGCACCCTCGACTCGCTGGGTTTGGGGTTCGTACTTTCAGGATTTTACTCTCAGCCATGAGCGTCAGGAACTTATTGGGCCAGTTTGTTTGGGTTTGATGGAGTAAGGTGCCCTGGGCACTACTGTGTCTGAGAAGTCCAGCACTCTCTCATTCTTGAATCAGCATGCAATATGCTAACAATTCACTTTTCCCCCAAAAGACACTGCCTTTGGGTTCTGTCAATCCTTTACTTTTCTATGGAGATTGCCAACAGAAGTGCCAATTACAAGGTTGGTTTGTCACATAGATAATTGCTCACTGGGAATTAACTTTCTACAACAAGCTCCTGATTTCCATTTTTATTCCAACAATGGAAATACTCTGCAGCATGAATCACCACAGAGAATCAGAAGTTTCCTTTAGCTGTGTATATTTTAAAGAGCCTTTTCTTATTGGTTGGAGGTGAATGGTTATGAATTTCATGGCAAATTTAGAACAAATTAGAAGATTAAGTCTAGGAAGAGTCAGTTCCTCAAGCCTGCCATACTATACGTCATTGAAATAAAGTGCCTGGTAAACTTCCACTGACATTTTGCAGTCCTATCAATTTTGCATCAAAAATGCTCAGGTAGTACAAGAAGGAGGAATATTATACAACACCAAGAGAAAACACCTGATCCTACCAACACAGGCAGGAAAGTAGGTGAAGCAGGGATTAGGGCACAGACAAAAACACTTTCCTTGTGCTGCTTCTGGTGGACAACTGAGAGTGACAAACTGCTGACAACACTAGCCATGAAAGAAGAAGTGGAGAGGGTTGTAAGCCAACCTTTGACGTACTAGTGCACACAAGGTATCTGTCACTATGATGGCACCCTTAGAGTTCTCATGGGATTCACGACAGAGCCTAAAGTTACGTAGAAAGACATTTAGTTTCTTTACTGAATAACACTGTCTTGCTTTAGTATTGAGAAAACATAGAAGACAAAGCAAAACAGTCACATGCCAGAAGTTAGTCTATTCTGTATGATTCACGTAATTTTACAGCTATCCTGAAACTTAGACTATTATTATAGGAAGAAATTAATTCATATCTTAGAAAAGGATTGTATCGTCTTCTATCACTTCATCAAGTTAGCGGGCATATATTTAGCGTTTAATCATATCCAAATTAAAGTCTCAGTCTGCTTCTAATCCTTATTAGCTATGTAGGCACCAGTGGACACCACCATCTGGACTGTAAGAAATATCCTTTAGCTTTATCATCTCTGGTATTTAGAATCACACAAGGCTCCAAACTGGGGGGAGGGAAAAAAAAAAAAAAAAAAAAAAGAAAAAACCCCACAACAAAACTCTGGTTCTCTAAATACAAGCAGAAAAACTGTGTCTGGGGCAGTTTCCTTCCTCTGACCTTTCCCCCCTCCCCCTTACATATTTACATTAATATTTTTAGAGAAATGTATTCTGAAATGATTGGCATAGGAGGACAGGTTTTGTCTTGCATCTTCTTCCGTTAAAATGTTAGGAGAGGTAAGAGATCCAAAAGAAAGCAGTTTCCCAGCTTGTACTGAAAATATCACTGTCACCCGTCATCTGTTTGCGCTCGTCAGATTTTTTAAAAAAAGTCTTATTTTATCATATTCACACCATCCTCCATAGATGCGTTAAAAATGATTAATGCAGCTTTGACTGTGACTGATATCTGATCAACTTTGCCAATAAAAACCCAAATAAAATTCTAAACCAGTGACATGAAATAGGATATAAAAATGTTTAAATTTTGTCAACACCCTCTGTGCTTCAGCACTTCAAAATACACTCTGGAGGATCTACTTCACTGTATCCTGAATTGCTTCACGGCAAACATGGTCTCATTGCTTAGAGATGGGAGAACCAGAAATAGTCTTGGCTCAGGTTTTAGTGAAACAAGAATCATGGGACAAGACAAAAGCACCCATAGCCCAAGAGTCACACAATAAGTTGTCTTAAATCTTATAAAACCATTGCATAAACACTATCATTTTCTTTCAGCAAAAGAGGAAGAATTTTGTTCTTCCAATACAAGTTAAATTTTTTAGGGGAAAAAGAAAACAGTTCCACTTGGTTTGCTTTATCCCAAGTTCCATAAATTGTCCAGATATTGAATGTTTTACAAGCTCTTTAAACAGAGCTGAAAAAAATACCCAATGTGAGTAACGAGAGCTTAATTTGTGTCATTTCACTTTAATTTGACCTAAAAGGGTCACAATTTTATTCTCTGAAACGCTGCCATCTTTAGACAGTTCAATAAGTAACCATTAGGTTTTATAAATTAAAAAAAAAATCATTTTGCTGGTCTTAATCTTTTCTTCACAAACACCAAAGCACACCATAAGAAGGACAATGGAAGAGTTTGGAAAAAAATACAAATGGAACAAGAGAATTTTGTATATAACATTTCCTATTAAACCAGGAGAAAAGAAAGCCAAGCCTAAATGTCTCTTTTGTTTTGTTACAGTCTACATCCAGCTCCAGAAGTCTGATCCCAAGCCTACATTGATTTGTGAGTCGGCAGGACAAAAGTCTAGCTGGGATGAGTAGAAGAATACTCTAAGTCTTCAGTTAGAAGCCTTATAACACAAGTTAAGATACAGGAATACCTCCATTATTTATAAGCTGTGAATTGCATGAATTATGGTAACTTGGAATAATTAATCTAATTCAAGCAGGGAACACTGGGAAAGAGATACCCAGTGAGATTCCACTTATTTTTAGAAATAGAATGTGAGAGTCCAATAATATGTTGTTTACATACTAATAGGGAAAGTGATCTCTAGTTGCTTCCAACTAGAGCAACAGAGCAAACATTAAGAAAGTTTCACTATATTTTCTCTAAAGCTTTTTCAAGATTTGCAGAGGACTTGCCCTATTTAGGGGCTTACTCAGTGCCATTACAGCACCTTAACCTGAATACAGACTGTCACTGAATCCCTTGGAAATTTAAGAGTGACTTTTTCTCAGGATAACAGTGTGGTCAGTTACATCTACAGGAACCACATGTCTGACAAAGTTAAAGAAGGCTTCCCCCCCCCCCCCCCCCCCCAAGATAAGTAGAGAAGTTTGCCATCCAAATTCATTAAAGCAAGGAATTTTTTACCCGGGAAACGTTTTCAGTTTCCTCAAAAAATCTTGAGTAAAAAGAGTTAGAATATGGCAACTGCAGTCTGTGGAGAATGGGAAGAATCCAGGCTCTTTGGTCCCAATCAGGATAAGAATTTGAAGGCTCTGATAAAACAGTATTTCTGGCAAGAAATGAACGTTTTCTTTTTTTAGTCAATTAAGTGTTTTCGTACAGACTGACAGAAAAAAATCACCTTGATATAAAATTAGACAAAAAACTACTGAATTGTGAACCAAATGCAAAAATCTATTTCCTCTATTGCTTTGTATAAAAATATCCTATAAAGGAATAAGATACATATATAGTGGCACACCATAGTCAAAACGTTTTGATGCTGACATTATGCTTAATTATTTTATAAATATTTAATTATACCCAAAGTCAAATTGCAGTAAAATATGTCAATTTTACCAAAACAAAATATTTCAACCTTATGAAAATTAATAATTTCCACACTTTTGGAGGGAAGGAAAAAAAAAAGTCAGCAACATAGTCTTTCTTGAAGTGTTATTTTCATTTGATGATCCTAGAGGTCTTTTCCAACCTTAAAAATTCTATGATTGAAACCATATTACCCAATTAAAAAAAAAAAATCTATTCCACTGGGGGGAAATTCAGGGAGCTCTGCTCTCCACAGTGGATGCCTTGGTACTTAATAGTTCTTTGCCTGTAAAGAAAGCAAAGTAAGCGTTCTGGGTTTTTACCCATCTCTAGGTGATGCTTTTATATCTAGTAATAAAATTTTAATTGAATTGTTAACTTAAACATTGCTGCATGTCAAAGAACCATTCATTTAAGATCTTGCAAGTAGGAATTAAAATATCTTGTCATACTTAAACACCCAAAAAGCCAACTTCCCTTTGGTTTTAGGTTACATGGTTCTTTACCTAGGAAAGAACTCAAAACTTAACCATGAGCAGTTACAAAATTCTGCAGCCACAGTAATTGCACCCGTGTTGTGCATTAGGGTCAGCAGTTGTGCTCTGCATTCTCTGTAACACAATAACAACAAAGCTTATCAACAGAAAGCATCTTTAGAAGAACTGCTTCAGCAAGTAGAACTATTTCAGATACATGAACAAAGGGATCCCTGTCCTTTGGTTCAGGAACTCAAGTGCTTTACTTTTTAAATTTACTTATGAAACAACTCTTTTCTGTATTGAAAAGGTTCATCAACAAAGGAAAAAAGACTTTAAGAAACTCTTGGCCTATCTTGAAAGTCAGCAACCCAGAAAAATCTTCAGTTCAGGGCTTACACTAAATACTCCTCAACAGGCTGAATCCAAAATAACTCCTTTTGAAACAGTAAAGTCTCTGGGAATTGCAGTATTGCAAAAGGGTAAAGCCACAGCAAGACCATATTTTCACAGAATCTGGTGCTTCCAGTAGCTGGGCCAAGGGAAAGGCGTAAAGAAGGCAAGAGAGAAGTTGTGGGTCTAGGGGTACAAATTCCCAAGACAGCTTTGAAACACTCAACCCAACCTCCTTTCCCCAATGACACTGTGGAACAGAAAGAAAGGCACATTCTCCATTCTTTGAAGCACTAATCTTGCCCTCGTGCCAGAGGCTTCCATGCAAGCATGGCTAACATGAACGTACTTCTTCTTGAACATAAAAAAGGTGCTTCCTAGACAATTTATTTTCTTGTCTTCTAGAACAGAAGGATAGAGATTGGAGGTGAAGGCTTCCTGCAAGATGCCATCCTCTAATTACTCCACCTATCAAAACTAAGATGACTCATTAAAATTGGATGAGTACAGCTATAAGGCTATTTCTTATCTTAATTCCATCTTAATTGTGAGAGCAAATCAATAAACTTTGGCATCCTCCTTAATTCTGCTGTTTAATTCTCCAAATCAATAGTATTAGAAAACTACTCAGGAACACCGGTCATGAGCATATTCTTACCTTGAGTGCCTGCATGGGCAGCCTGAACAAAGAAAGCTCCCATAAAGCAGCCAGCTCCATTAAAGAGAGTTAAAAAATGCATGGAAATCCCTCTAATTCTTTCTGGCACAAGCCAGAATGAAAGTAAGGAACCTTAGAAAGGAAGCAGATACAATTACAGGTTAAAAAAAAGTAGAAGACAGGTAAGACAGAAAAAAAAATCCAATGTCTCTAATAGGGACTTTCCATATTTTACACAGGAATATACTTGCTGCAGAAGGGCAGACATATTAGTATGTACCCTATTAACAACAGATTATCTAAATTGTTTAAATGAATCTCTGTGACAAACCATTCCACATACAAGTATCGATAGTCCACAAGTACGTAAAGATCTTTCACCCAGACAGTTGCTTTCACCTTTTAAAACCTCAGACATAGCACGACAAGAGAAACACCACCAGTCAGCAAGTGTGAAGACTGGACGTATGATATTTCACTGCAGGACAGTGGGACCTCCTATGCCTCTACCTTGGACAGTCACCTTACTTTAACTCAAGGCTGGACAATGCTATTCCTCCCCGGAGAGCAACCCCTCGAGTCACTGGCTAATTTTTAAGACGTTGTTCTTCACTTTCTTGCCAGAAGACTAAACCAGAAGTAATAGCTTTGGTGACAAGGGTGAGCTGTAGCATGCTATTGTAGCACAGATGACTATAATCCCACCAGTTGTACTGTAGCTAAACTAGATTACAGTAAAAGCCTTTATGATAGCTGTTCTTTTTGAGTAGCTTTCACTGATTATCCACACCTCGTTTCCTAATTTCACATCTTGAGCCCTCATACACACTTGTTCTCCAAGCCTCAGCAACTCTCAGCCTTCTTTATTAGTTGAGTTTGAATGACCTCCAGCTTCAAAAACTTGTCAGCAGAGGATCCTATTTTGATGCTGAGTTGCCTGAAGCATCTCTGAATACAAATGAAACTTTGCAATCACCATCTTCCACCCTTTTTAATTTGGATATCCAAATGAGAGCTTTGGAAACATATTAAAGAAAAAAAAAAATACCATGGGCAGTGTTTTCTCCTCATTCACAATATGAACCAAAAGCCTGAGGGCAAGAGAAAGTAGGTGAGCCTGGGACACCATCTGTAGATGCAACAGTACAATCTGAGACATTGTACAGCCAGTGTCCTGGCTAATTTGAATCACTAAAAGCCTAAGAAGTTTTTTATTCCTCCCTTCTAAAAGCAGGGGTGCAAAACATGCATCTTGGCCAAATTCATCTTGGGTAATTGCATCCTACTTACCTAAATTACCCCTGCTGTTTCAATTGCATACTCTGTTCCTCACTTCTCCCATGGTGCTGCTGTGAAGTATTAAACAGCTGCTGCATTTCACCCTGGAGACTATTGCATTTCATTGGTGGGTGAAGCGATCCCCAATATATCCTTTAACTAACAGAGCTGCTTCTTACACAGCTTCCCATTTCTAAGTGCTTTGAGACATGTTGCTGGCAGATGATATTCTTGCAGCACTTCAGCAAACACTGCAAATCTGCTAACCCTTTGTAGGGCAAAGCAGTTACAGTGCACCAGACAGCTCGACCAGCAGTGTAACAGAGCCGCTGTGGCCAGCGTGCTGGCTTCCCATCACCAGCAATCTCGTGCACCGTGGGGGAAAATGCCTGCTAATATTGTCCCACAGGATGCAGCTATTTTGAGGTTTTGAGGGGGTTTTTTTTGTGGCAGTGGGGGTTTGTTTGTTTGTTGGGGATTGTTTTTGTGAGGTTTTTTGTATTTTTTTTTTAAATCATTGAGCTTTAAAAGAGTAATTTCCTACTTTAAATCAAGCTGGGGTTGCAAATTCAAGCTGTTAGAAGCCTGTGAGATCTTACATTCTAACGTTGTGGAGGAGAGCAATTATTTTATCTTTATTTTTTTAAATACTATCTCAGTGCTAGGGAAACATTAAGTGTTGATATTATTTATTCTAAGAGATGCTCATGCCACCTGAAATAGATGTTTTATATAAAACTCCTATCAACAAGATAATGAAATATATTGCATAAACACAACTGTAAGTATCAGGGCTCAAATGTAGATAAAGAGTTCACCATACCAAATCTAGCTCCTCTAACTAAGCACTTCAGAAATGAGATATCTCATCTCTTCCCTCTGATTACAAGTGTGAACATTTCTGTCTTCAACTTGGATCATGTACTTTCAGGTCAAGTAAATTATTATGATAATTGAATTTGACCTTCTGCATAACAAAGGCAGTAAAATGTCAGGAAAGGTGAAACAACTATTTAAGTGTCTAGGCTGTCATTACCATCCATGGAGATCCACTGAATGGTTCCTGAATGGCAATTAAGTTCAAACTGAAGTAGAAACTTAGAGCTCCGTTCAGTAGCCTGAATACAGGTGCCCAGTGCTGCCTGAAATGCTCTAGTGCACCTTAACCATCTGCACGGGGCTGTCCAATAAGGTGCAGGACCTACAGAAAATCCATGCTCTTCTCCAGCAGCAGCTGGAGGCCATGCAGGTACCGTAAAGAGCCTCCTTGCTCTGCGTGCATAGCTTAGGTACTCCACCACAAATGGTGCCAGACACCTACACGTGGGCAAGCGAATGGAGGCCTGCATCCTCATCGACCACAGTAGTAGCCTACTCTAATTTTAGGGACCTACCTTTAGTTTTCTACATGCAAGTCTCACTTTCAGATTTAGTTCAATTTCCCTGGCTTCTTGAATTGCAGCTGTAACTGCAGCTTTTGGCAAGATGCTTAATCTTTTTTTAAATGAGGAAGACAGCTTTTCTTCCTAAGACATTCTAATAACAATACTTCAAAAAAATTAAAAAAAAAAAAAAAAAAAAAGGAAGAAAAACCCCAAGACTGAGCTTGATTTCTAAAGGCTAATGTCATCTTTCAGTCATTGGACTTCTGTTGTGTCCCAGTGTGTGAGATTAAAGAGCCTTATTCTACCAGCAATATTCTTCTCATGCTTCTGCATGAGAAGACTGTAAGCAAGCTACCTCCTAACCTTTTTTTTTTTGTTAAACTAAACAGACAAGGTCACAGTTTTCAGTTACACTTTGCCTGTAACCTAGAAACCACATTACCTGCCTAGAAACCTGTCTCAGTTAAGTACTTGAGAGCTATTGGATGAAGAGGCATTATAAAAGTGCTAAGTATTTAAAACTAGGGAAAATTACCTTTTTAGTGACAGACCATGACCCACAGCTCTTAGTAGTCTCAGCTTCATTCTTATACTCTAAGACACTGAAGTTATTTCCTGCTCTTCAATAAAAATCTGAACATTTCTGGGGTTGTACTGAAACAATAGACACTCAACCTGTAGAATTAAATGCTTGCAGAGATCAGCTAGTCAAATACATTTCCTCTGTCTCTTTAAATGAACGCTGATTAGATTATTTTTGTAATACTAACATTTTTTTAAGCTCCAAGAGGTAAAACACTGGTAAGCACTCTGTGTGATCCTCAGAAGAAAATAAGCCTCAGGAATTTCAGTGTAGGTATGGAAAGGTAAATTATGGAAGGGAGAGAAGGTTCAGACTCACAATCAAGAGTGTGTCTACATAATTTATGGATGGCAGGCATGAGCTAAGCTCTGCCTGTGCTCCGCGAAACAGGAGTGTTTATCTCTGGCTCCATGCCACAAGCTAAGGCACGATGCTCTGTGCAGGCACGTTCACGTGACTCCCGATTGGAGCACAAACAAAAATCTTGCATCTGCCTACAATATTCTCCAGGTTAGCCTGTCAGTTGACTTGTGTTACCCATCTGCATGTGCTCTGTATCAGTGAAAAACACGTAATAGTTCTATTAGCTGGATCCACAAATGAAAAAGGTTAAGCTAAATTGCTTCACCTTGCTTTGGCTGTGGCCTAAAAAGTGCTCATAGACCGTAACCCACAGCTCAGCTGTCATATGTGTATTTGTTCTGTCTCAAGAAAATCATCACAGAAGAGTTCAGGTCAGAAGGGACCTCAGGAGCTCATCTGGTCCAGCCCCCACCTGAAGCACATTCAGCTCCAATGCCAGTCACGTGTCCGAGCCCAGGGTCCCAGCGCCCTGATCATCCCCCCACCAAACAGTGGATTACGCACCCCAGGGACCTGACCAGGCTGTGTCACCATCCAGTTAATCTGGAACAACGTCATTGCGCGCTCTGAGTTACAGCCAGGAAGACAAGTTATGCTACTGTGAAGCAGGTAAAGCACAGATCTACTCACTAAGCCCGTGGAAGAGAGCCAGGGATAAAATATCAGATGACACTAATTATTTTTAGGAAGCTGATATCATTCTCCACAAATCAGGACACTCTTGCTTTAGCCTGTTAGATTTTACTTACAGGAGGGAGTTACCAAGGCTTCAGCCACTCCAAGTAGGATGTACTGAGGAGCTAAGTGGAAGCAAGGCATGGAGGAGACCAGGAGAACCTCCTCGGAAAGTGTCTGCTCCACCTGAGGGAAATGCTTTCGGTGTATTTCAGAGAAGCCAGCAACCATCACAGAAAGTGCAGCAGATAACTGACCTACAACTGGGTAAAGAGCACAGAGAGCATTCACCAAGGCTGTAGTTACAGGATCATGTATTTAGAATGAAGCAAAGTCCTAGGAGATGCAAAAGAAGCTCCCCCTCTGGCCCCCCAACACATCCTCTCTGCACACAAACATGAATAAAGAATACTTCCTGCAACACAAGCCTGACTTGAAATATATGGCGAAGGGATGGCAGCCCAGCACAGAAAGAATTTACAGATGCAGAATTAATGACAGGAACAACTTTTCTGAAGAGCAAAGTCAAAGAATTTTTTTTGAAGACTAGGGAAGGTAAGAAGAGAAGAGAAAAAAGGCAGCAGCCCTTCCAGGTATCACAAGAGGCTGGGCAGGAAGAAGACCACCCAGCAAGGGGAAATTCTCCTATTAAAGCAGCAATAAGATTCTGAAATATAGACATACACTGTATGCTTTACCCTTTTGTTTTCTATACAAAAAGTAGTGCAGGCAGTTTAAGTACTGGATTTCTAAGGCTGCACGCCATGGTGGCTAGGAGAGAAAGAGATCAGCAGTACATATCACACCTCAGTAGATCAACATTCCTACATTTTCCCCTTTCCCTCCACTATACAGTTTCTTTGACCTGCTTTTGAAAGTTTGTTAGATAGTGCATTTGATTTACTGGACTATTTAACATTTTAGGATGAGATGAGCTGCATTACTGGAAGAGAATCTTTAGTTTTCTAAGTGTTTACGCATAAGCTGTTGGACTTCAGTTGCCTCCTGCTTTGTTCAGCTGTCCTGAAGAAGTAGCACTGCATGATCCATAACACACTGGATCCATAACACATTTCAGTATGTTACTGCACGTGCAACGTGTGGAGTCTTACCGCCTGCCTCAGTGGTAAGGCACAAGTAAATACTGCACAAGCACACAGGGCAGGAACAAAACCAGTATATTTTAGCCTTATAATGCAAGATAAAAGTTTTTAATAAGTGCAGATGTATCTTAAATACCACACATTTCACCTCACATTGTAAAGAGGATACTATTTAAAGGTATTCTATTTCTTGATGTTGACAGGATGAAATGGTTGTAGCCTCTCCAAAAAGAAAAACACAAGAATGCAAAGTTTTCAAGTAAATCTCCTGAACTTGAAACATTTACACTTCTGAGCTCCCACTGATTTTTGACTAAGTTTGTAATTCCTCAGTATTTCTAAGCTATAATCTAAGTACAGGTGTGAGAAGTTGGTTTCTTTTGACAGCTTTGGCTCAAACCCTGGACTATGCAGTTTTTCCACTTGTCTTACAAAGCCTCGCCTCGCTTTATGACTGGAAATTGTTACACTTACTAGATTTGATGTCAACAGTCAAAGGCTTTTGTTTCCTATTATATTTCTAACCTATAAAGTTTGTCTCTTTGGGCATCAGGACAGAAGAGGCAGAAAACTCATATAGTTAAGTAGCCTTAGCCTTGTGGTTTTTTGTTTTGGTTTTTTTTTGCATCCGTCTATTTCTTGTTTCAACAGCAAACTCACACCCTTCCACCAGCAGTTTTACTGTATTTTCAGAACTTTAAATACCCTCCCCTCTGTCTAACCTGAGTCCTGGAAGTTGTTTTGCTGTTAAGGTCCCTCTAGTGCTTAACAATAGCATCAATGAATTATTGCTTGAAAATTGATGACAGGGGGGACTTCAGCAGCATTTTCTAGCCAATGCACCTTATCAAGGCCAGGTACAAAGCCCTCAAGGAACTTCTTGTAACCTACTAAAGCAAGAGTTCTCCCAGTGAAAAATTATGTTAGTACTAAAGAAACCTCAAGCACTTCAATATTACTGCACAGTGCTATATTTTAGGCGTTTTCCTTACTAAAAGCCAAAATATTTCAGAAAAGTAACCTCCGAATGCCCAACAATTGTAATATATCTTTTAAGACACTATGTGGCAGAGGAAGAAACAGCTGTGGAGACCTGGTTTCTATCCTACCTCTTCTCCTTTTAGTCCTCTAAAACAAGCAGTTTGGAATGAGCAGCCAAGGCTTTGGTTTTACAGGAGAACAGGCTGTTTTGGGAACATTTTGGGCTAATTCTAGGACAAGGTTGTTTATGTTATCTGGAGACTAATGTTCTATTGGACCTTTGTGATTACCTAATTTCACATCTTGAGTAAAACAGGTCAAAAAGCTTTCCTGAAATGAATACTTGTTCAACCTAGAACATTTTTTTAAGGAGAAAAGGTCATCAACTCTTAAATCACTTGAAATCGACATTGAACTGGAGGCTTGCTTTTGTGTACTGAATGAAGAGCTATTCCCCACATCATTCTTGGATGGATTAAATCCAAGACTTAAAAGACATTTCAGTATAATATGGTATTAAGAATACTAGAGCAAGAACTTCTGTGGCTCAGGTGTTTCAGCTAGAGCCTCTTGCCTTCGTTAGTACCAGCACCAGCCTCAGGTATGTCTCTGTTCTTCAGTCATTGCAGTGTGTCATGCACAAGCCAGATAGCTTTCTGGCAACTCCTCCAAAACATCAAATCCAGGAGCTTTTCACTAGGTTCATTCAGAAACAAAAACCTGGTACAGCAGACATGTGAAAGAGGGATAAGATAACCTTTCACTGGAGGCCCTTCTCTCACAATATTGCTCTAGTCCTGCCTTGGCCTACAGGGGATCCGCTACCCTTAGAAAATGCAAATTGGGAAGTGGCTTTACTTCTGTTCCAGAAGAGATTCATTGCTAAACTTCGGTGCCAAATAATTTCAAGTGGATACAGGGCATGTCATGCCAGATACACCAGTCACAATCTATCACAAAATTTCTTGGCTAAACAGCTCTTTGTAACAGAGTAACAGCAGCATTTCCACAGCCTGAGACCACTAACCTGTGGTGGAATCAAACAGAACTCAACTTGCATGGGTACTGTCAAACACTCTACTGGAAGATACACCAGCTGCCTTTGTGATACTGTGCTAGTATCTGGCCACTGCCTAGCAGCAGTAATACCTCCTTCACTCAGTTCAGCCTGGTTAAAATCATGTCCATACATATGTAACATGGGAATACTTTATATTCCCATAGAAAGAAAATATATAACTCTACTCTAAAACCAGATGGCGTTTCCAGTGTTCCCACTAATCCTTTACAGAATGTTAATGCTCTGACCATTGGAAAGCTGTAAGTCTAAATATACTTAAGTGGTCAGTGTATACCATAATTCTTGTTGCAGCATCAGTCTTAAGTTAAAACGCTTCTTTTGCTTTCCTGTATGTACCCCTGAAAGTATTCGTAAGTGACAGCAACCTTTCTAAACCTCTACTGTTACTTGAAATAGGCCAAGTTTTCCCTCATAATATAAGTTTCTATACGAGTATCTAGAGGTCTAAGCTCTTCTGGCCACGGCTGATGAAGTGGGTGCCCAAGGTCCCAGAGAGGAGTTTGACCGTTGCCCTGGCATGATGCTGATGCTTTCCCTTTGCAGCTGGAAATACCTCACTTAATACATGTGCTCTCAGATCACATTTACCTTTTTCCTTGACAGTGTCCAAGTAATTGCTAATAGATGTCCTGCAGATGGTTTAGATCAGAGGGTTTCTCTCCTCTCCTGTGATTTCCTGCTGATGGAAACCTGGAAACTATCTATTCGCTTAACTCTCAATGCCATCATATGAGCACCAATGCTGGTTGAAGGGAAGGGAGGAGAGGCCTGGCTGTAGGGAGAACACAAAGCAGCAGCAGCCCAGACTTCAGTTGTCATGAGCTCCCAGTTGTGGTTTTGCTGTATTTTCCTGAGTAAACTCCCTGTAGCTGATGGGCAACTATCCAGCAGACACATACCTTTGGTTCTCTGCTGAATCATCTATACTATTGACTAAATCAAGCAGCTTAAAACAATAAAAACAACTATTAAACTGGAATAACCTCAAAGTTTACCAAATACTCATAGTTTTCATATAGAGGTCCAGATGCTCAATATATTTGGGACACAATCTAAATTCACTTTAAGATTTCCATATTTTTTATATCTAATTTATAAATACACCAACAAATATAGAGAAAGAAAAATAGACTACAGTTTTAACTTAGATCCTTATTACAGAGCAATCAGACCTCTGTTCAATATTGTCTAAGGTTCATCCTTGAAAACTGTTATTTTTAAAATACTGAAAATTTCCAGAAAGCTATTTGAATTTCTTCCTCTTACTAGATATGAATTAAAATATAGTTATAGTCTGGCTTAACACCAACAGCCTATTTATACATTCGATTTTGTTCCTGAAAATAATTGTGAACCTAATTAACTGTTGGCAAAAATATTGGCACTTAGAGGTCTACCATATTTGCAGGTGCAGTCATATACTTGGATATCTAAAGCCATCACCTGTACCCACAGGTATTTTTATGCCTCAGGTAATTTATCACTCCTAACAGGAGGCTATTTTAATAAATGAAGCTATTAAGAATAAACCACTGCATATATTTTACTGCTGTTCAACATAACAGGATAGAATATTAATACTAACTTGAAATTTCCATGGTTTTAAGGAAAATTATTATCTGAATGTGCTTTTTGTGTTTTAATACTGATGTTATTTTAAAAACTAGGGTAATTGCAACCTGCTGCGTTATATGCATCTGGTTTGTATAAAACTTAATAACACTCTTAATTAGGCTAATTTAGTCAGATTAATACCTCTGTGTGTGTCAGTACTTACTGTGCCGCTTGCCATGGGGCACTGAATTAATAGTAGCACACTGAGAAAATAGTTATTTATAAATATTTTTGTCTGAGGTTTGTAATGCAGGCTGGAAGATAAAAAAAATGCAGGAAGTTTAATGATAGTATCTATGAAAGGGAATAGTTCTAAGTGAATACAGAATGGAAGCTGCTTCTGTGGTGGTACTAGATGCAGCAGATATCAGAAGAGGGTTGCAGAGAATCCCTCCAGATCCTAGAACATAAGGTTAATTAAAAAACCCCAAACAACACCAAACCAACCCCACCCCCCACAAACAGAAGGAGGCCCAAGCCCTCCTAAAGCCATCATTACTTCTAGGCTATGAATTTCTCTGAAATGAGCACCAATCTGCAAGCTTGAGTTTACAACACTTACTGTTGGAAACGTTGGGACTCACAAGAAAGACGACTTCTCTGTACCACTTCTATGAGAAAGATAATACTTCACCTCTGTAGACTCCACTTTGCTTTACTTTGAGTGTACAATAAGGTATGTTTCAGTTTAGGATTTTAATAAATAAAATTACTAACCTCCTGGACAATTTTCTCATATTAGATATTCAAATAAAAATTCTAGTACTAGAGAGGAAAGCTGTACCTCTCCAAATAACCTTCCACCTGTGAAACGTCCAGCCTGCTCAACAGGAACAGCAGTCCAGTGATAACACATCTATCTGCTTTACATAGTTGTCTGCATGTTTTCTTTTACTTGCCAGTTGTAAAAAAACACCTAGTGCAGACACAGAATGAGACTAGATACTTTTATTTCACTTGGGATGAAACTAGAATACGCTGTACTAGTGGTAACGCAATTTCACTCTTACAAGCTGCAATCCTAATGTTGATCCAGTTATAGCATAAAAACATAAGAAAAACAAAGCCTTTATTCGTAACCTAGTTATTTAAATCCAAACTCATGATTTTGAGCAACAGATTGTTTCTCCAGCGTCAGAGAGCAATTGGAGGATTCTCCCATCCCCAAAACAGACTTCCAAAGTAAATTAACTTTCCAAAAGTTAATGGATAAATAAACATACAGAAGAAAACCAAGTCAGAATAAATCTCAAGCCTAAATCATTTGTACCATTTCTCTCACCAATTCCTTAGGATGATTCCTAGGTTTTTTGTGAGAGTGTGCCAAAATATTTTGTCAGAAGAGCCTCAATCTCTGTCCTAAACAAAAGGTATGCATTTTTTCTTTCTATCTACTATGTCTTTTCAGGACTGTCTTTTCAGGAATTCTTTTGAAATATATTCACCTCAGAATCATCCCAAAACAAGTCCATCTTAATATTTATAGCCAGAAATAGTTATATAGGATCATCCATCACCTCCTGCAGTTTCTCTTTCAAAAACAGAATACATCATATCAAAAGTGTATAAACACATGTACTTTATACGTACCAATGTAAATCGCTGGAGAATGTCCAGTGTCCTTGGAACTAAAGAGACACGAGTTAATGCATTCCAAAATAGGAACAAGAATCAGTAGTGGCACGATGCTTATCACATTCATTGCTGCAACTGGCAAGACAAATCCACTGAAGTGCAAGTTGGAATTCATGGTTTGGAGATAATATCCTGAAGGAATCTATATTGAAAAATAACCCCCCCACACTCCATTAGTATACCAGGTGCCTTTCATGGATAAGATTTTTACCATATTTGGAAGCTTCTCCAAGTCTTTTTTCTTCTGAAAGTCACAGTAAACCAAATACCTGCTGGCCAAAAGGAACGACCATTCATGATGAAAGCTTTTCAGATAGCAACATTCTCATTCTCTGCCAGAACATAACATTTTCATAGAATCATAGAATGGTTTGGGTTGGAAGGGACCTTAAAGATCATCTAGTTCCAACCCCCCTGCTGTGGGCAGGGACACCCTCCATTAGAATTTTCCTTCCATTTAATTTGCTCCCGAGTTTAACAAATCTAAGCAGCAGTCCATGAGTTTATTTGATCAGTTAGAGCTGTCAGCCAATATACGAGATGGTTCTGCCTAATACTTTCAACGCTGTCAGTGAGAAGTGACCAACAGAACAGAATTTTAGAATAACAAGATGCAGAGTTATTTTGAACTTCTGATTGTGTGCTCAAGGTGGGAGTAATCTTTAAGACACTCTTGCCAGCACATGGTTTTAAAAGCTACAGGGAATGAAGATTTGGCCACAGTCTTAGAACCAGCTTAAAGTAACTGACAGCCATAGCAGCTATATAGAAGGCTTTCTTTTACTTTTGGGAATTGAATACAGAAGAAAATGAATAATCATATGAGGAACCCACCAATAGCAGTCATCAGGGTATGAAATTAAGTAGATTTGTAAGACTGTCTCTTACTTCAAGAGCAAACAATTCTTCCTGTTTGTGTGAAGCTCTACAGAAGATCTGTTGAGTTTATTTAAAAAAAAAAAAAAAAAAAAACAAACCACAATTGCTTCTACCAACAGATTTTTCAGGGGTTTTTTTTTTTTTTTTGAGGAAGTTTGATTAACTAAGCATTGCAATTTCATGTGCAGCAGGGAATTATAATACACTCCATTGTACAGACTGATGGGAAAAAGAAAGAGCGGTAACGAGCAATTTGCAGAGTACAGTCATGACAGAGCTGGATGTAGAATGGGTTTGTTCTCAATTCCTGCAGCATTCTGCATGGCTCTTCAACATGGACTGGTAATGCCAAATCCAGGTAGAATATTACTGCTTTCTAGCTGTCTGAAAATTAATGTATATTTAGTAACTGAGCTCATGTAGGGTTTCTCATCAATGGTTGTAGTCAACCCTACTCACTGGAAGTACTAAAGAATGACTAAAGAAGTTCAGTACTAAAGAATTACTCAAACACTAGTTCTTAATAAAAATATTTTTCACCTACATTACACCTCCAAAAGAAGATCTAAATTGTAAAAGGGTGAATAAATGGCAACAGAACTATGAAAGATCAGAATTGAGCCAAATTTTGTTGGTTTCTTCTTTCCACTGCCTATTGCAAATCCAAATCGACTTAATAGGAATTAAAATATCATCAACATGAATCACAAGCACTGGAAGCTGCTAACTTAATAATATGGAGAAAATACTATTAATCTTTACAAAAAAGATACTGATCTATCGCCTAATTAAGAATGAGCCTTAAACTTCTTGGAAATTTTGCTGAAGGAATAAGTAATCTCTTTCAGCAGTGCAAATACTTTTATCTTTTCTAGATATCTACCTGATTATTACAACTGTAATTAACGCTATCTGATTCATTTCCATTGGGTCATTAATGCACAGCCTTGGCCATATGTGTCCATTTGTTGGTTTGAGGTCTGGGTCTTTTTGTTTGCTTGGAGTTTTTTTGTGCTTGGGGGGAAGTGGGGGGGAGGGAAGAGGAGAAAGAATGAGGCAGGTGGATGGGAATGTAGAATGATGGCAAGAGGGAGTGTCAATAAAGCAGTATATGCTACATATTTGAAAGAATTTCCTTAAGCAGCATTTTAACACCAATGAGTAAAAATTAATTTGAGCCAGCTCATAAATTTGTTATGCCAGTTGCCAAAGGGTAATCTACCTGAAACTCCTGCTTAGCCAGGATCATCCAGACAGAAATGAATCTGAAGGAATCATGTCAGCTTAAGTAGCTTTTTGACACATTTACATTTATGTAATATACATGCACTTAGAAGCAGAAAGAACCATGTAGTCTGACAGAGAGGCTGTGAAAGGACTGTTTCTTTCCACAACTGGAAAAACACCCATTTCAGGTGTAGGTACACTGGCCACGTAAATCCCGCCAAAACAGTAGGAGAAATATGCAACCAAAAGAGCAAATAAAGATTTTCTACCTCTCCCAAAGAGTGCGTGAACATTTAAGAGATCGGAAAATTACATTTTTTCAGAAGAGTGCTGAGCCTGACTCTCTGATAACTGCAACACAGTAGTGTGAGGAGCACAGGACTCTAGCACTAGATGTTTCAGCCAGCAAGGGTTCGGAGAAAAGAGTAACAAGCAGTCACACAAGCTCCTTCATGAGTCTTAATCAAGTTGATTTTACTTATTTGAGATGAGAGGATATAACAAGGTATATTCTCAGGTTAATTAAAAGTACTCTGTAAGGTTGCTCTGCTGCTAAAGCAACAGTAAAAAACCCCATATCTAGAAACATAGTAGTAAACACGTGTCATAGTATTTGTCAAGATTTTTTGTTTAAAAGCTGTGTACCCACCTGCATAATACATGTTCTGTATAGAATTTGGAAAGCAAACAATGGGAAGAGCCTGGCAAGTGACTTTGTGCTTTCCACTTGAGTCTCACTGTACTGACCACCATAGTTTTCCTTGGCATGATCTAGCCAGCTTGTCACGCCTCCACTAAAGTAGCGATATCGCACACAGCACGTTTTCAGTGCACTAGCAATTACCCCAAAAGTCGTCAGCAGGGAACTGTCTGCAAACAGAGACATTAGTCATTGGTATGTTTTTAGTGGCTGCCAAAATAAACAAGACAAGACAAATCACTTTGGGAGGGAAAATATATTCAATAACAGTCTGGATTTGTTCCAAAACATTCCTTTTTGGAAACCAGTTGGTTCTCAACCTAATTGTTACAAAAGCAATCCAACCCAACATCCACAGAGAAAAGTGCCTCTTGCTACCAATTATTTAACACACCACAACAATCTGTTGCTGTGGTTGAGCACGTAAAGCATCACTTTGCTTTGCTTTTGCGTTCTATCAATTGAATGAGGTTAGTTTTCAATTCAAGACAATACGGAAATATTGCATATCTGCTGAAGTCCAACAAGGGGAGGATAGTAGTGAAGTAAGAAGGAAAGGGAGCTCAGAAGAGGGCTGATGAGACAGAGAATTTTCATGGATGCATTTCAAAGCCAGAAATATTTATCTCAGGACTTCCTGGTAGCATCCTGTGGGAGACAAGTTTCCAATCTAATATTTGGCATATTAAAACTTGCACACTGGTTACTGGGTTCAGGAATTGCTAACTTCGTTCTCAGACTCAGAGGAAATTGAACTAAAACAAGGACAAACCTGTTAGCTTTAGACTTGGGAATGCAGATTCATTTACCTTTGGTAAGTTGCTGATCCATGCAAATACAGGTTTTAGCACTTCTCCGCTTTCTGAGAGTGTTGAAGCTCTACAATAACTAGGATATCTATAAATAAATACTTTCCAAAACCTAAGGTGAACTAAGAAGATTGTAGAGGGAAAATGTCTCCCTACTATGGAAATTATTTTCTAGAAATATTCATTGACACCTATTGGAAGCACTTGCTCTAGAGTACTAAGAAAGGGTGTTTTACTTGATAACTAACATTTGCTGTTTAGCATTAACCTGTAGACTGTTGGAATTGTTGAATAAAATCTGAAATAGCACATCAAAGCTTGCAAACACAGAGACTTGGTACAGTTTTTATTGTTCTGTATGACTCTACCAGGCAACTATTCTTACTGCTCATTGTAAGTGACATTTAAGTTTAGGATCTAGACTATTCCAGGACCAAATCTGAAGGCTCAAAGAAAAATCTGTAGACTTCCAGAGTGACTTGACTAAGCAGCTAACCAGAAAACAGGTGGGACTTGGGGCTCTTGTCAAAGAAGAGCTATTTTCAGAAGTAAAAAAACCCAGGTAGCAGAAAAGTCAGTATCAGCTCAGCTCACTTGGCAGAGCTAGTAATAACATGGTTTAGGTCAGAGAAGTGATAATCTTTTGCTTCATCATACACTAGAGGTTGGACATTCAGAAAGAAGGAATGAAAAGCAATAAAATGGTGTTATTACTGCTCTACAATGGTTTGAACTCAGTCAATGTTGATTTCAGAAGCTGCACCTCATGACAAGACCATCAGGCAGCTCAAACAAAACGACAACACGGCTGTGTCCTGGTTCATCTGACCTAGTGTCAAAGATGGCCATGGCCATCTCCTTTCCTTTGGGCAGACTCTTCTTACTTTCTTCTGTTACAGAAAGAAAAACAACAAACCGCAAACCTAACATAGAAAAAAAATCCTGACATTTCACTGCCTTTCCTAATGGACCAGCTGAGGCCCCCTTTAATGTAATTTCAGTCAACTATCTAGGAAACATCATTTTGTATGAGGCAAAACAGACAGCTATATTATTTAGCTGTGTTTCTCAACATGGAATTCCAGCAGATTATAAGACCTAGTAAAGTGGGAAGATAAAGCTGCTTGAAGTTGTAGTTCAAAGAGCAACTTGAATGATACAGATACCTAATTAACACCAAGAGCATTTTGCCAATGATGTATTTAGAATAAGTATTTCATCCCTTCTTTAAAAGAAAAGTAAGTCCCACAGAACCCCATAGTGGTGAATTCTTCACATTACAAATCTGATTGGCTAGTAAGAGACGTTTAAAAGAATAAATATTTATATCAGTACATATTGCATAGATCAACATCATATACTCTATACTTGTATTTCATGTTTTCTTAAAAAAAATAAAATCTATCTATATAGATATTAAATTGCATCTTTCAGAAGGCAATTTTCCTTCTCCTTTATACTTCAGTCCTTGGCTGTAATGTTCTGCTACTTTGACCTTGATCTAATCATGAATATCTATGCTACTTAATTACAATAAAAAGCCTACATTGCACCCTAGATGGTAGATACACGTTTTTTCTTCATCTCTGGTCACCTGCCAGTCCTCAAAATTATAGCAGTGGGAGTAAATGCAAATGAAGTCCATGCTTGACAGCTAAACATAATTGAATGCATGATCCATATTTGAAGAGTTACCTTAAAATAAAAAAGGCAGCATATAAAAAAATTATTTAAGGTCACCTATGGATTTGAATTATACTTCTGAAGAACTTCCAATTTCATCATCTCACTGGAAGGTACAAATTATATTGTCTTATCTTTTATTTTGACTAAGGAGATAAAAACTTTGCAGACTGTGTAGAGATTGGCATTCTGCAAAGACATGGAAAATATATGATAAATCAAAAAAACACTCATGGGCAAAAACACTTGATACAAAAATATATTCTGCTAGTTTTAATGATGGCCAAGATAGACATAATCTACAAATTTGTGTTATTCCACTTAGTAGAATTAAACTAGTTTGGTATTAAACTGCAGATTTAGTGCATATGAAATAGTCCAGCTCAGGGGTGGATACTAAAGAATCTTTTTACCTTCCCAGGTTGTAAAATCTGTAGTGAGCCCCAGCGAGCCAGACAGCCACCATTCTCTCCATAAGAAGCTAGCTAATTTGATGCTACTCTTTGAAGACCTCAGTTGCACATTATTATGACTTTGTGGAGGCATTGTGGAGAGGATGCATTTCTTTGGCTCTATTTGTTTTGAATAAATGTCTCTAGTGACTCCCTCACTATGATATTCCCAGGCAATTGATTTATGCATTCATTCCCTCACTGCTAATGTATTTTTGCTTAGATTACACTTATAATAAAAAGACTGAAATAACAACTTGCTTTCAGTTTCTGGGTTCTGTTGGAAAAAGAATGGCAAGGTTTGGGCACTTACAGCTTTATTCAAGTCACCTAAGCTCCACTTACATTTCTGTGCTTGGTCAATGGAGAGGGGTTGTGGCCATCAAAGGATTCTGAAGAGCTCAGGTACTAAGCGGTAAGACTCCAGTAGTGTAAGAACTTCTTTTGTTTTAAAATATCTCCACAATCTGCACAGGAACTATTTCAGTATTTCTAGTTATTTTCTAGTTATTTTCACTTGATGTTGTATAGGCAAGCATGTTGAAAAAACAATAAGCATCAGACATTCTGCAAGATAAAGGCATTACAGAACAACTTTGCATATGATACCTCTTCCTGCACAGGCAAATGCTTTGACATGTCTTGACATGCCAAAATATACATAAGTTTACCAGGGACTGCTTTCCACTTTTTTTCAGCCTATTCAGAATCTCCAGGTCTATCTTTACAGAGGATGGATGTTTCTGCTTACAGACAGATCTTGTAGACCTAAAACCCAAGTATCTCCAACCAAATAGGGCAGTATTGTGAAAGAACTCATTTAGATATACAAGCTGATCTCTTCTGTGAAAATAATCTCTAAAGGTATTGCTACCTACAGTTGCCTACAGTAATAGATACAATTGCCTCTTACCTGTTTTGGGTTTGTAAATCATTTCACCGCGCACCATGTGAATTGTGATAATAGCCATAAGCACGGACACAAATGGAATAAGAAAACCAAGGTTCCTGGCCACCGACTGCTGGATATAAGAAATGCTGACAAAGACAACTGCTGAATTTAAGTTAATCAGCCAATAAAACCTAGTACACACAGACAAGAGAAAAGAGTGGAGAGGCTGAATAATATAAGGTTTCTACTGAAGATTGAAACATTAAATTAAAGGCATGGTTAAGTAGAGTAAGCATAGACAGCACCAGTACCATGTGCACACTGACACAACAATAAACATCAAATTTCACTTGGATGTCTCAGCTCCAAGAGGTATATGATTAAAGTAACTTTACTAAGGCAGTAGAGCTGAACAAATTATCAATCTAGTACTGGAAATATTTTTGTGGATCAGACTAATTAAATACATCAACATTTACCATTTACACATTTACTATCTGATAAGTTTTGTATATGCAGTATCATCAAATCACATACTCCAAGCTTAAGAGAGGTGTCTTAATGCCACCATCATTTGTTGTCATGGTTTAACCCCAGCTGGCAACTAATTTAAGAAATATTAGAATTCATCAGTAGGGATGGCTTTTCCAAGACTCTGCATGAATTTTTATTAGCTTCTGGAAATATCTTGATAAGAAGGTTCCCCACAATAATTTGCCTTTGGCAGTAAAGGTGCTTCCCAAGTAAGCCCCTCCTATGCTCACAAGATATTCAAATGAAAATCATATGCTCGTGGAAGCAGATAGCATACCACTAGCGATAGCACAATGACAATAACACAATGAATACGCTTTAATGAATTATAAAGACAGCAAAAAGCAACCCCCAAAAATGCCAAAACAATGCATTTCCCTGATAGGATGCAAAAGGATAAATACTAGCAAATGACTTTCTTTCTGCACAGTTAGGAGTATATTGGCACCACATTTTTTTTCCTTGGATTCGGACTCTACATAACACATTAAATCATGACTTCTAAAATTCAGCTTTTTTGAGAAGTTAGTTAACTGTATAGCTATTTAATAAAGTGAAACATAAGTGAAGTGACACAAAGTGTACTGTATTTATTCTTCTACTGTATAACCCTCTTCTCACAACATGACTGACCAATTTTTACTCTACTATTCATAATTACAAGTGTTTCAGTTATAACCCCTCTAACTTTTTTTTAAATTCTAAGGTGCTCCCCTTACACTGTTCTTCAGGCCACTTGTGTTGTGTTTTTGCTTTCAGCAGAGCTTTAACCAAGGTTTCCCTTAAAACACAACTCACACAAAACAGGGGTTTGAGGCTACAGAGCAGACTCGATGAATATTCAGCATCTCAGAGAAGATGATCAGATTTAGGGAGGATCTACTTTGTTGGAGTCAGTTTCCAAAAATACCAATGGTCGGGGATCAGTATGCTACTTCATTTTAATAGTCAGAGTCAGTCATTCAGCAATTTTTGCTTCAAATTTGACTCTGTCTTGCAGACTTAGCCTTTGAAATTTTAAGTTAAGAGTTTTAACTTTGACTAAACTTTCAAGTTGGCTTTAAAGACAACAACCGTATTATAAACAAAGAAGAGGGATCAATAATGGAGTAGTACTACCTCAGTATATCACAGATTACATTTTGTAAGCAACTGCAAGAGGAGATTCCTTCACCTTTGCTGGAACCTTAGTAAAATGGTTTCATTTTAAGATGAACTATACATTGATACATAACTACACAGCTTAATACGTATTGCTTGATGAAGCAAAGCTTGCTTTCCTGTCTGGTGTCACTCCTACTTCATGTATGCCATTTGGACTTGAGTACTTATGTCTTCTAATTCATCTAGAACCACCTTCTCAACAATCAAAGAAAATTTTTTACGCATTGTAGAAGACAGTGACCCCTCAACAATGCAAGTCCCAAGCTTTCTGGCTTGATCCCTCCTCAACTGCAAATGAGTGGGTAGGGCAGGAGTGAGGTATCAGCCTACTACTGCAGCTCCCTGTATCAGCAATCACAGCAAAATGTTTTGAACTGAAAATCCTAAGAGGATTGAAAGACTCTCTTGACACATATGAGAGTTCCTCAGTCCCATTTCATTATTTAAAATGACTTCTAGGTGGCCTGCCATAACTGCCAAGACAAACCATGTCATACTGCAAGTTACAGTATCGAAGTGCCTGCTGTACTCCTTCCATTTGTTCTGACATTGCCCATTACATCACATCTAGCTAGTGCCAAGAAAGAAAAAACTTTATCACATCAGAAGTACGGACCTCGGTAATGCTACTCAGGTCTGTTCAGTTACAAAGGCAACACTCTCTCACCCTGCTAAGGGATGGAAGATGACCACAGGGCTGGGCAGCAGTAGGCATGGGAACATGCTTATGCAGCTTGCCTCACAGGACCCCAGGCAAGTGGCGGAAGAAAAAATGACGTACTCCACCAGGGCAAACTCAGTGCTGCCGAGAGCCGTGCAGCAGCAGCTCTCCTGGAACCAGCAGGGACAGGCAGAGCAGTGAGCTCTCCTGCTTCACACATTTCTCTGAAGTCACACCAAAACATGTCCAAAAGTTTCCAAACCAATTGCTGTTTCCTTTAAGTAATTTACATTTTCAGGAGATGCTCAGAATCATGGACTTTTCCCCTCCGCTGAAAGCAGTCTCTAGGCACTTTGGAATTATGTTATTCAGTGATTATGGTATAGTTGGAGGGATTTTGTACATACACATGTTAACCCCTGTTCAACTAAAGCTTTTAAAAAATAGTTACACAACTGGGTCAGCTAGAACTTGTGCCGAAGTTTTGAAACAACTCCTAACTGACAATTTTTAAATTAGAAGTTTCAGTGGCTGTTTTCCAAACTTTCTAAAGAAGTGTGCCTGAGCTCCCTGAAATCCTGACACTCTTCATGACTCTACAGCTGTTTCACTGGATGTAGAAACCTCCAAAGAAAAACCTTGAGTACAGTGGGGTGCTTTTGTTTTTCAGCACCATATAGCAAATTACTGTAAGACTGAAATGTAAAGCTCCTGTCCCCTCACAGAAGTGAGAAGAAAAAAAACCTCAATGTGTTTTAGCAATCCCTATGGACCAAACAAGAAAGATAAACTAACCACAATACACACATCAGAATTTTGGGATATGCTCCCATTATACTCACAGCAGCAGATCAGAACCTACACAAAGAAAACCACATCTTGCTGGCTCTCATATACCACAGCTATCTAATATTGCAATATTTGGACTTGCATTATGTGAAGTGTCTCAGAGATCCCAGTAGGGCATAGCTGAGTTAGTTAATACATCAAATCGCATATCATACCCAGCTTCGCAGGGAAGAGCTCCTTCCTGGAGTTTCAGCACTCTCAGGTCTCCTCACAATGAGAGCCAAATGCCAACTTGGGAGGTTGATTTCAAGAATGCAGTCCAGATACAAACCTAAATGCTATTGTGCCACACCCACAAAACCGTAATTATAACATTTTACAGAAATGTATTAATTGTGATAACTTTGAAGAAGTGACATCCAGGTGACTTCTTATTTAAAAGTATTGTTTATGTTTATACAGTACTCAATTTTTTACTCAGTGTAACAATTGAGATGAACCTGATGAATGAAACAATTTGAGATCAAGGAAAATATAGGAAAATATTACAAAATTGACCTTTTGTCACTTTTTGGATTAATTTTGAAGATTCAGTAGATATCTTCTCACTTGAAATATTATTTGCTTTTAAGCGTCTTAGCTCTCACAATTTAAGTTTTGATTTATCCAAACTCAGACCCAGATATTCCATGTATGGACCAGTATCCAAGCTATATATTTTTCTGTACTACAGTTTTATAGGAGGAGGTAATTTTTTTCAGAATCACTATGGAGTTCTCTGCAAAGGGGAAAAAACTCCAAAAGGGTAGAAAATCACTTTTAAAAGTGAAAGTAAAGTGTGTCCAGGATAACAGCAGAAACTGATCTGCAGTATATGGACAGAAAAATTATTGAGAGGGGAAAGGGAAATACTATTCGTCCCATTTTCTCCACTTTTTTTTTTTTAATACAGCAGATCAGTAAGACACAACACTGCTAAGTCTCATCCCTAGTCTGGATTGTACCCTTTGCTCTCATAGACAGAATTTACTCCTCCTGCTGCAAAAATAATACCACTCCATAACCTTAGAAAAGCAGAAACCCTTAGGAAAACTTAGTCCAGCAGAATCCAAGTCTCTTCTTCACTTAGCATTGGTATAGTCTGTTTATTTAAAAGGTCATACTCATACTAGGGGTTAGAACCAGGCCCTAGATATGCAATCTTTGAGGATTGAATTAGACAACAGGTAATTACGGGGTCTTTTAACCCAATCTGTAACCCAATAATTCCAATTGTTTAAACAGAACTTGGCTAAGTACACAGACTCAAACTCACCAAGAGTATGCAACCACCTCATTTTATATTATCTTAAAATTCAATCCTGTGAAAGTACCTACCAATCAAATAGCCCCTTCTCGGATGCTACTGCAAAAATTATTTTATTTTTTTTTTAATTGCACATGTGCCTTTCTTGATATTTCCAAAGTCCCAAGAACTGATCCATTTGGATTCCCCCAAGGAACTTTTTATTCGTATTATTTCTCCTTTGTAATCAACACTGAGAAATGTCACTTTGATTAAACACAATTCTGAATGGCTAAGACCACAGTACAATAAATTCTCCAGAGCTATCTTTCAGTACAACTGATTGCTCTCCAGTCTTAATCCCCCAGAGTCTTATTTAATCAAAATGATGTTGCTAATTAAGGATTAAAACTCAGAATAGAGTAAAAAGGATGGACTTTTTTTCCTCTTCTCTCCTATAGAGCAGATACTGCCTCCTTGACCTGCCTAAGGAACTAAACAGTCTCATCCACCTTTGCTAGAGCTGCCTTATTCACTGAACTTTGGATTTAATTCAAAACTCTTTGATATTAACATAATTGGAGGAAAAAAGAATAGCCAGGAAAGCCATTCCCAAAGGAAGACAGAGCTGATTCACTAAGATCTTCATTGATTCTTCAGCATTGCATTGTCAATATGCAAATGTGCTCAGTTTTGATTTTAATAACTGTGCATGTACAGGGAAAGAAGAGAAAAGGAGCAGTTTAGGACTTATTTCACCCTGCCTCAAAGCAGGAATCTGGAGGTTCCCACTGTGACTTTTTTGATCCTTACTCCACAGTTTAACCAGAAGGTTCAGGTGAATTTATATAGCACTCTGTATAGTGTTACAGAAGTAGTAAATAAAGGCAAATATATAATAAAAAATAACCTCTCTGACACACTGAGAGAGAAAAATAGTTAATATGAAAATAATTCTAGTTTTAAGAACCCTAAGTTTTAGGAGCATTTTCTCCTCAAAGTTTTCTTAAAAACTTTAAAATATTCAAACTGATACACAAGTGGTACCTAACATCCAACTGATACGTAAGTGGTTTATCTGATGTGAAAACTTCACAGCAACAGAGCTGAAACAATACAGCAGCTCCCTCCCACTGAGCTAAGCAGTTAGAGACTACTGTATTCCAACAAATTAGCAGACTCTACTGCTACCTGTCATTGCTAAATATTTACTGTGATGTAAATTCTAATACATCATTAAATTTTGCCGCTGTTAATTAGAGATGAGCAGTAAAATGTCTGAAAGGGATAGACATGTTAAAGTTAGAAAACCAAATGGAATATGTTGTTCTAACAGCAGCTAGGCTATCAAGTCTGTAAGCATTTGGGCAAATCAGTTAATCCTAATTCTAATCGAAGATTTCTGTAGGATGCCAAAAGAGATGATCACCTACTGGTCCTAGCAAAAGGAAAAAATTAGGAAAAAGTTTTTACAGAAATTCTTGGAAACTCTTCCAAAAATCTAAATATTTTGCAGTTAAAAACAAAACATGAAACCCACCATCTGTAGAATCTGTCTTGTAAATCAGCAGTGAATTTCAAGGCAATACTCTACCATCCCCAAGAGATATTTAGCTGACATTAAATTACCAACCAGTTGAAAAAAGAAAGAAGTTCCTTTGGTCCACAGTCTTCAAGGTTATATGCACTTAATGGACAAACTATAGCTCTTATGCCTCCTATTCCCAGACTAGCTGTGAGCAGTGCAAAGTAGAATACTATTTTCTGCTCCCTTTTGGTTAAGGTATGAAGAATATGTCGTCTGTCGATGTAAATATCTTCAAAGGGGAATGCCACAACAGGTAATAGGGCTGTACCTGGAATTGGAAAGAAAATTGTAATTTGAAAAGGATTAGAATCAGACTGATGAATAAGACACATTTTTAAGCAGTTATGTTGAAAAAAATCAGATACACAACAAAGCAGTGCAAAGAGGAAGTCTTAATTCTGTAGAAAGGCAGAACTTTTCTGAAAGTCGCTATATATAACAAGGCAATACACTAAGGGCCTCCAGGAAAGCAATCTTCCTCTGAAATCCTTGTAAGGATTCAGGTTCTTCAATCCACTGAAGAGCTCACTCTGGAAACACAGCTCCTATGGCTGGCCTTCCCCATTGCCTGCACATAGAGGGCAGTAGCTCTCCACTTGCCAGAGGGCACCAGTTAAAACATGTAACTCCACCTGATGAACCACTGATCAACCAAAAAAATCCACCCCATGGTGGACTGTAGATTTTTTTCATCTTCCTTAAACCCCAGAATTGTAATGAGAATCATAATTGAACAAAAATTCCCAAAATTTTGGGGGATTTTTTTTTGTCTTCTGCAGCTTCATGTAAAATACATGATTTTCAGAAACGTTACCTATAGAAGCACTGCCATGAATTGCATTTACCACCTCTAGTCTGCAAAGCAAGTCTTTCAGATTTAATCAGCTACAGATTCTCAAAGCTGTAATTGGAGACTAAACTCAAAATATATTCATGTGTCAACAACACCAACATGAGCCACAACTAAAACAACGTCAGGAATGTTTCATGATCTATCTCCAAAAAAAAAAAAAAACCAAAAAACCCAACCCAAAAACAAACCCCCACAAACCAGTTCTGGCTAAACTAATACCCAAATACATCAAATTCTCTTTGTGTCACCAGTCCTCTACTTTAAAAAATGCATTAAAAGGACAGGCTGCTTGCACAATGGTTTTGCAATCAGCTCAAGAACATTTCAGGAATTACTCTGATTTTTTTTCCTTACTTTGTTGCATGTCTAAATAACAACGTGGCTGGCTATTGCAGAAATCAGACTTGCTTATGCTCAACAACTGGTCCAAAAACCAAAACTGGTCTAAACAAAAAGTATTTCTATCAGCTTGGTTTAAGTTAACAGAATAGCCATCGGCTGTGAAATACACTAATCTCTACAGAACAGTCATCCTTAGTTTTAAAAGTCCTTTTAAATAACAGGTGTCCAGAATAACACATGGGGAAGATTCAGAATGCGCTAACAGAAAGCAGGGTCTTAATACAGGTATTAGGATATGGCCTCTCTACTTAAGGCAAAGTTTGTTGTAGTAGTATGTGCTTAAAAATATCTTTCCCTCTTGTCCAAATACAACAGTCACGTACCTTTACATACGATAAAATCTTACTACTAACAGGTGGGAAACAGTTTCCAAACTCTCTCTCAAACTACCTCTCCGACTAAAGCCTTGCATTTGCCCCAAACACTAATAACCTTAGTTACTTATTAAAGGGACCAATTTTAACAGTTGAGCATCTGTGTTCTGAATAGCTAAGCCACTTCAGAGGAGTCAAGTTTGTGCACCAACTAGCCACAAGATGCACATGCAAATGTTCGTTAGTCTTGTTCAAATCACTGCCTCACAGGAGTACGCCTGCAAAAATGCACTGCAGTGCATTTTACAGAGGAGAAACTTAAGTAATTAGCTGTTAGAGAAGGTGGACACAAGGCTGGAGAAACTTTTTAGATTTCAAACACAGTGCTCAGTAATGCATTTCTGCAACAGAAGTACTAAAAGATTAAAATCACCAGGGTATCACCTACCTAGGAAGTGTAGAAACATGCAGATACATACAAGCTTGATCCTCCCCACAAGGCATTCGGCAAGCCAGCCAACCAGTACTGGTGTCAACATGGAGGTGCCTACAAAGCACATGTTGACAATAGCCGCCTGGTAGTTGCGATAGCCAAGTTTGACAGTGCAGAAGAGGATCATGTTGCAGACAATGCCAAAGAACGTGAATCGCTCGCACAGCTCCACCAGCAGCACACAAATAGCCTCTTGGAGTTTCTTCTCGGATTGAGACAGGTTTCCAGCATGGTTGCTTCTCCCAGGTAACGGCCTTTGCTCCTCGTCAGCCATGTGGTTCAAAAGCTGCTTCTCTGCACCAGGCATGCTTGTCTTGTTTTGAGTGCGACTGAGTAGAGCAGCTTAAGTTACAGGTATACTTCTGTTCTCCTCCACTGTAATTAGCAAACTGGTAAGACTCTGACTTTGAATTCCACACTTCACTACTACAATTTCTTAGGGCACCTGTCACTTTTGTGACATTACATATAGGATGAAAAAAAAAAAAAAAAGGAGCTATAGCAACATTTCAGTTTCTGGATTTAGCAACACTCAGGAACTCAATCAGTTTATTTAATTAGTCCATTTGGGGGTCAACAAGATTCTTAACCAGAATTATATTACCTATTAAATTATGTGAATCCAATACAGTATGTGAAACTCTATCTGTATGTTAAAGATAAAGGTTTAAATACACATGAAAGCAAACATTTTCAGCAGAATTCAAATAATAGATCAAGAAAATAATTTGGTTTAAAATAATCTGATACTTTAATTAGGCAACAAGTGAAAAACTGCAAGCAAAGATAAAGAGAAGGATTTTTTTTAAGGTTAACAATATCTAATCATTATTATATTTTTTTGTTATTTTTGGTTGAAATTCAGATAAAGTTAATTATAAAAATAAGTAATGTTACTACATTTAAGTTAGAAAAGCAAATTTTAAAAGAAAGTAAGTTGAATGTATTAGCAAAGAAAAAAAGCAATCTAAAAGCAACCTAAACCAGAACTGTTTCACTAGCCAGATATTGCACCATAGCTACAATGCATCACAAAGGGCAGGGGCACAGATGATATGTTCTCTCATACCAACCAAAAGCAATTACAAGCTCAAAAGGACGTTAGGAAGAGCTGAACTTGTAGTGCTTTATAATGCTCCCACTACGTTATCCACAGAGAAGTTTGCTGATTTCCCAGTTTCTCCATTTTGTGGAGCTCATTAAGATCACTAACACCTGTTCAAAATACTCCCAACTAAGAATGAGAAGCATTCTGCATTTATTTTGCACAAACATAAATGCATACACGTGTTACAAGGCAGTGGTAAATCAAGTCTGCTTCTCTAGAGCTCTCAATGCCACTGATGGCATTTTTGGAGACACAGGCTCTGTTGTTTGTTTCCATCTGTCCATATAACTACTCAAATTTAACTTCTTCAGATCTATTTATTATATGAGAACTCCCACATCCCAAAACAGATGCACAATAGTATATAACCAGTATGGATAGATTCCAAGATAATTTTGGGGGCGGGGAACCCAAACAACTGTGATTCAAACACAAAGCCTAGAAGCTCTGAAGCTTAAATCTAAGAAGCAATAGATTGCTCCCTAAAATAAATCTGAAGTATATATTTTTTAATCTAGTACAAGTCTAAAGTGAGAACTCAGCAAAGAACTTACAGTTTTCAGAGACCTCCAGTTGGGGATAAAACCAGCTGTGACTTGTAGCATGTCAAGAACTATTTCTGTCTTCTGATCTATGATAGCTCAAATCATCTTCACTTGGATGAACCCACCAGAGAAATCCAAACCAGAAATTACTTATAACTCAGTTTAGCTTCTCCATCAAAGCCTAATGAAGCCAATCCCAAATCAAAACAGGGCAGACAATAGTATTTTAACTAAAAGACACATATATCTTCTGTTGCAGGAAGCTACCCTTATCTAACTGCTCATGAAGATTTTATTTTTTTTTTAAGGAAATACAACTCTATTTTAACATCAGACAGAAAACATCAGGATAAATACACTATTGCTCCTATAGGCAGTTCAATGTAAAATAGTCTGTTTTCCTACAAATTATTTTTGTTTAAAGAGTGCAAAGTTTACCTGTTCTCATGGGCGCTAGCAATTCAAAGTGAATCACATGGGAACTGGTAGAGACAGCAGGCTTACTAGCTGCAATGGCTGTATCTTAGTCCTCATGTGGTTTCATTTACCCTAATCTTGGGTTACAAGCTAGGGAAAAGGAATAATTGACTGAGCCTTATAAATGCCATAGAAAGGGGGAGGTGGGTGATTTTCATTGCTGCTTTTGAATTGCCTTTGCAGTGACTAATATGGGTGTGGTGGTTATGATAATCACAGATCACAATTGGTACATGAGTTAACATGCTCAGTGCTAAGAGAATCTACAACTTCATACAACAATGTGATCTTCACTGATTTTTATTTTATCACTTCTGTAGCAATTATAGGTGTTCCATCTAATTACTTGACATGGTTTTAGTTGAATTCTAATTGAAACACCTGGCATTCACTTGGCTTACTCTTAATATACAAGGTATCAGGACCGCATAATGCCTGATGAAAAACTACATTAACATATGTAGAGCTTTATGTATAATGACACAGCTAGAAATTAGTTGCACCAAATAACTGTTATTTCTGGTATTTCAAAATCCAGCCCTTCTGGCAGTACCTCTGTCTGCCAGTAAGGACTTTTTTTTCTTTTTTTTTTTTTTTTTTTTAAAGGATAGCTCTCAAAACAGGGCAGTCAGATCTTGGAGAGAAGTTTATAAAAAGACTTGCTCTCACATGACAGTGTCAGCTCACTAGAGGTCTGGCCATTTATTAAAGTGTTGCCATTTGGTGGCCTATCACCAAGGTAGAAGGTTACTTCTACTCATACTGGAACCTATAAATTAGCATCAGGCAAGTGAATTAAATTGGACAGGTTGGAGCTCAAATTTTCTCTTAATTTTCTCTGACAAGTAACAGTTGTCAGTATTTTTATTATGGGGTTAGTTTATTGAAATTGAAGAGGCAGAACTTCAGTGTCCAGCACAACAGTTCCTCTGGCTGAAAGGTAGTAGTGGCTCTCAACCTCGGTTTATGTTCTTGAAGGGTTAGCCTCTCTAATGTTTTAGCAAATCTCATTCAGCTTTACTCTTTTAAGGAATATGTAAGAGGTGTTACCCTTCATCATAGCAGCAGCTGTGGTTCCTGCTAAATATCTGGGGTGGTGACATAATTGATATGGACAAGGCTGACAATGCAACACAACAATTTTGACACTGTAAATAAAAAATTACATGGGTCAAGTCTTTCTAGTTAGCACCAGGATTCCCATTAACTTCCATGGGTTGAGAAGTTAGCTCTACAAGTACTTTCAAAGTCAGAAGAAAAGCAGAGCAAAAAGCTCTGGATGAGAGCATTGCCAAACGGGCAAACATGCCTGGGGTTTGCTACCCGATGGTGTAAACACAGGTCCAAGGTGGCAGGTTGAGCAGGCAGCCACAGTAAAGAAAAACAGCTCAAAGCTGAATGACAGAAAGGGAGAAAGCAGGAAAATGCT
This sequence comes from Balearica regulorum gibbericeps, assembly GCF_011004875.1. Taxonomy (NCBI): domain Eukaryota; kingdom Metazoa; phylum Chordata; class Aves; order Gruiformes; family Gruidae; genus Balearica; species Balearica regulorum. The sequence goes on from NC_046184.1 coordinate 70,796,159, forward strand.
GCAAAGAGAACTGGAGGAATGCTTCTGGCACCAAGTCTCTTGCTACAGCTTCAGGTGACTAATTAGAAGAGTTACAAGGTTAGTGACAGAAAAGAGAGATGTGTGAAAGAACAGGCTAAGACTAGACTTCTTGCTTTTCAAAATCACCACTTTAATTTACTTCTCTTATGTGTATGAGAAATGCTCAATTTAACACATAATAGCAGTTCCCAGCCCAGATTTGATCGCTACAGGATGCCCTTCAGCAAGGGCAGCTAACCATCGCTTGCTCCAGGTATTCCTCATGCCTGCTTTCGTCTAGGGCAATCTGTGGCCTCCAAGAAAGGGTCAGGCACTCTGATAGTAGGTATATCCTTCTCTCATTTTTTCGTTCCCTGCAGTTACATCTAGAGTAGGGGAAAAAATCAACAAATGCAAATTACCAGTCTTATAAGGCATAAAAAATAAGTACTAGAAGCTGTGGTCTTGTACAGGTTGGACATGACCTGCCACCTGTGAATGTGCTTCACAGGACTCCAAAATAGCTGTGAGGACAGAGTTTAACTGTAGAAGGCGTAAAGCAAAGGTTCATATTCAAAAAAACCAGATTTAATTTCCAATGGTGAATTTTCTTTGTCTTTTTCTGTCAACTTTTTCTGTTCTTTTCTTTGTCCCTTTTTTCATCTTTAGGTGTCACTTTGGGCAATGTCTTATTGTGTATGTCCTATAGCCTGTTTCACAGATGAATAATGAAACTTCCATTTAAAATGTTACCTCAGACAACCGTGTTAGTGATTTCTGCGCTGCCTGTCACTGCAGTCTCAGAGTACTCTGGCTGCTGTGCAGATAGCCTTGAATCAGAACTAGGACAGAATATGACGGTGCTTCTTTTGGAGTTCACAGCATTTGAAACCTGTATCTGATGCTTCTGAAGAACTTTATGAGCATCAGTAAAAATACTGGCTAATATTTGACTGACTACATATCAGAAGAACAAATACACACAAGAGCCAAGTGTTCTGTGAATCATGTAAAAAGGTCAATTAAGAAACTGAAATGTAGTCATTGGGAGGTTGAGAAAGCTTATTTGTGAAATCTGTTAGATTAGCAAATCTACTCAAATAAAATTGTTTTATATTTTATAAAGATCTATTAGATGTTATAAAAGTACACTTTGAAGGCTGAAAAATAGCATCTACGAAATAACCAGTTATTAAAATTACTGATTGTAGGAGAAATTCTCTGGGAAGTTCTGGGACTATGGTACCACATCATGTTTGAATAATTTTGTTCTTCCTTAGGTAAGTATTCTTGCAAAACCTTCCACACTTCAGCCAGATGTAACTGGGAACCTTAGCCCAGTTCTGCCTTGGTGCATGATACATATAATGCCTGTCTTGTCCCATGGCAACTCTTGTCTGTGAAAGTGCAAGACCAGGGTGAGACTTTTAATTTAAGAAAGAGCTGTATTTTAAGAAGTATACTTGTTTATTTTTCCTTGTGTAGTCATAATTAAAAATGATGTAGTAAAGCCTTCTTCATTCTACCAAAAGGTAACATATCAAGAAAGAAAATCAAATCCCTCTCTCAAGAATGCCCAAGAGGTCTCGGTGGAGAGTGCAGACAGGACCTCTTCTGCAAAAGGCTTTATTTTTCTCTGCTTGTCCTATGAAAGACTGCTGTAGCCATTTCTCCTTGAGTCTTACTTTTTCCTCAGTGTATTTTTTTTTTCTCTCTCTTTCTCTTATTCGAGCAGGGACTGTGGCTAATGCACAGAACTGACAGGAAGCAAAACTTCCATAGCTTTTTCCACAGTAGCTAAGCAAGTGTGAATGCAAGAAAGTACAAGACATAGACATACTGGAGCAGGTCCAGTGAAGGGCCATGAGGATGATGAGGGGACTGGAGCATCTCACATACGAGCAGAGGCTGAGAAAGCTGGGACTGTTCAGCCTGGAGAAGAGAAGGCTCAGGGAGATCTTATTACTATATATAAATACTTGTAGGGAGGGTGCAAAGAGGAGGGAGCCAGGCTCTTTCCAGTGGTGTCCAGTTACAGGACAAGAGCAAATGGGTGCAAACTGAAATGCAGGGAACTGAATTTAAACATAAGTAAAAACTTCTGGGGTTGTCAAACACTGGAAGAGGTTGCCCAGAAAGGTTGTGGAGTCTCCATCCCTGGAGATATTCAAAACCCAGCTGGATACAGCACTGAACAACCTGCTGTAGGTCACTCTGCTTTGAGTAGGTGGGGTGGACTAGACAATTGCCAGAGGTGCCTTCCAACCTCAACCATTCTGTGATTCTGAGCAGCAACAGTAAATACTTTGTCAAAGCAGAATCTAAGCAAGAGGATGATAGAGAAAAAAAAAAAAAAAGTTTCTCACCCAGTTGCTGGGTATGCTCTCTGTGAGTGAGAAAGGTTTGCTAATTTACTTTTCTAATTTTTTTCAGGGAGACGGTTTTAAAATTGCTGATCCTCAAACCTTTACTATAAATGAGAATTATTTTGGCATGATTACCCTGTTCGTTCAAACCACACATTTTATTTTGGGGATTTTGTTCAAACATATATAATTATCTATGCTAAGCAGTTTTTCATATGTTCTAAGGCTTTTGTCTTATTGCACCTAGCTGACGGTTTTATAATTCAGGAGTAATTGAATTGCAATTATTTTTCATGATGCATGGTATGGTTTTATATCATGTTGTTGGCAGATATTCTTTATGATGTCGTTTGGTCTAATGGGAAAATTAGAAGTAGCTCTATCATATAGAAAGATGGCTTTTTTGTGTCATGTTATAGTTTGTAGATGGCACTCAGGATATTTTCTTTTGACATATAGATTTTTAGGTAGAGACCGAAATGAGATTCTAAAGCAGGGTTCATAGTTGAGACAATATTATCTGTACACCCAAGATGATTTCAACTATTCTCCCATAGTGACAGTTCATTTATATTCAAGTCCATTTATAAGACTGTGGTTAGTATTCTAAAATACATATATAAGTACTATGTGATGGCAGAGTTTCTGCTCTAAATTCATCCCTGATCCAACATAACTGGTTTCAGAGAAGCCAGGAAAAGATGTCAGCATCTTTTTTAGAAGCAAATATTCATCAGAACAGGGGATTGACAGTAGATCTCCCACCTCACTGAAGAGCTTTCCAACCACTGCAGTGCCCAGATAGTCTCTTAATCTCTCCTGCTGGAGCTGTAACACATTGTGTAAAGTTTTATGAGCTGTAGGGAAGCTGACTTCGTAACCTAGAGATTAGGGCTGCTCTCCTGGAATTTGGGGAGAGGCAAATTCAAGGCTCTGTGTCAATGAATAGTTAATTATGTCTACAAAATAGATTGTCCTCAACGGGCAGAAGCGAGAAAATGCTGTCTGAGAAAAGCATGGTTTGGCACATTGGATGTAGGAGAATGGTAGAAAATGAGAGCTGAGTGCTAGAGCCAGCAGAGCATCTGCTGGGGAAAAGAAATACAAAGGGAAAAGGGAATACTTTTTACAAAGGGAAAAGAAATACTTTAAAGTTTTCAGTTTTGTCCACAAAATAATATTTGGAATCTCACAACTTTTCATGGGATGGGTCAATAATCATATGAAATCCAGATCATCTGTCCATATAAATTTCTCATAAACAGGCGATTGCATAAAAGTTGATAGCACAAAGTTTCAGATAGCCATTGTGAAAACTTTTTTGTTTCCCTCATCTGTTCATACACATTTCTGCCTTGTAAACTGGTACAGGAAAGAGCGTAACATAACTTTATTTATTCAGCTGCAAACTTGAATGTCCACAAGCCGAAAACTGTGATTTACTACAGACTCTGTCTACAATACCTTGTGTGGCTTGATTGAGGAAGAAACAGGCAGAATTAAAAACGCTTCTCCTTGTAATGGCCAATATTTTACCATTAAAATTGATTTTTAATGGAGTTTTCAGTCTTTATGAAAGGTGTCAGCATTGCCAGCAGGTCAAGGGAGGTGATTCTTCCACTCTACATAGCACTGATGAGGGGATGTCTGGAGTACTGGGTACAATGATGTCCTCTATTATCAGCAGTTTGCCTAAAATGAGTGAAACTGAAGTTACACTAATAATCTGGGGATATGTACAGTAGAGCTTTTTCGAAATTAGCTCTTATTCTTTGCAGCAAAGGCAGGCAGGCTGAAATTTTGTACCAAGCACAATCCAAACAGATTTTTTTTTTTTTTTGCTAAGGGTTTCAGGATATATCTTCTAGGTGCGGATCTGAACTGAAACCGTGAGTCTGAACAGGTCTGGGCAAGTTTGGATCCTGATGTGATCTCCCACGTGCAGGCACTTCTTCAAGCTTTCTCTTACATTTGACATTTAATGTGGAAGCCACATGTTGCTGCTTTTTTCCTCTGGCACACAACTACGTTAGGGCCACTATGTCACCTGCATTTAACTATTGTAATGACCTTTGACTCGTGTCCCAGCACCACGAATTCGCAAGCTACAAGTAATACAAAATGCTCCTAGGATCTCATCCAGCATAAGGAAGGGTAAATATGTAGCTGCAGTTGTACTTTTAATAATGGAAATAAGAAACCAAAGGTCTCTTAGGATACTACAGACAATACAATCCAGGTTGAGCTCTTATTTTCTCTGGTCTTTTCAACCTTTGTGAAGAAAAATGAGCCTGAATAAGAATTCTACATCTAAAACCCGTGGGAATGAGGCTCATCCCTAACTTGAAATAGGCAGGTCATTAGGAATTTCCCTGCTTACTGAGGAGGATTGTACCATGTTACTTCCACGTGTTTAGATGTAGACGTATATGCATCCTAATAACCAGTCTTCTTTCTGCATGTCTTCTCCCTGTATGGCATAGTGAGACCATAAAGGTGACTAGAGGCCACCCAGATCATATGGCTGTTTGAAGCACATTGGTCTGCGGACAAACATGTATGCATTTTGTTCCAATCAGCTCTTCTGAACTCTGATTTTCAAATGCAGTTGACAAACAGTCTATATTTTAGCAATAATTCTGGGGAATTCCATGCATGCCTTATGAAAGCCCAGTCCATGTGCAGCAGCAGGTCACATAAACTGTTTTGTTTCCAATGAAGTCAGACAGTGCTTGGGATATCATATAATTTTCAGTCAGTGGTATGGGCCATAAACTCTCCATCTTCTCTTCCTTGTTTTTCCTTTTCCCAGTACCCTTGTACCAGAGTTTGAGAAAGGGCCTGCACAGAGGCTTAGCTTTCAGCACATCTGCCTTTAGGATTTTTACAGCCTCCAAATGTTAGTCCAGGAGCACACAGGAACCTTAGCAAAAGGCAGAATCCTTGGTCCAGATATGAGTCTCAATGCAAGAATGGCTTGCCTTATCAGAAGCGCTCAGCACCTCCAGTCTTCACATCAATCCACAAAAGCAATGGCTGCCTGGCGCCTAGGGAAAGGCGTGGGATGTACTCAGACACCAATCTTCTGGCACCGACACCTCTAGATTTCAACACAACTCAACTCCTCAGATGATTGCTTATGAGTTTCACTAATGCTGTACTAAAATGCTGTCACTGAATCTATCTAGTACTTCCTACATCCTTCAAACCTATGCAATGGAGAGGTTAAGTACACTGTACATAGGCAAAAAGAGAAGGAAACCTTGGGTTTGCTTGTTTTCTCTCTGACTTTCATTAATTAGCTGGAGTAAAACACAGTATTAAACCACTGTACAGCTTGTAATAAAGTAACCTGAGTTGTCTTTAAATATCATAAAGCAGCATATATGCTACTGATTTATCACTGGAGACAAGACAGACTAGTGTCTGTTACATGTTATAAGTGATTTGGCTATCATTTCAAACAAACCATGCTTTTTTATTAAAAGCAGTTCAGTTCCTTGTTTTAAAACCATCAATACACAGGAAAAGGAGAGGGACACCAGATACCAACTTAACAGAGAGAGAAATCAGTATGTTGCTATAAAAAAAATATTTTTTTTTTTGAGAATATGGCTAAGGAATCATGCAGAAGCATGATTTCAAAGGCCCACTGACACTCTCAGTAGAGGGTGCTCAGCTCTGTCAGGAAGGTGCTTTTGAAATTCAGTAGACATTTTGAGACTCAGAGGGTGTTCAATGCCTTGCACTGATGATGTGGGAGAGTAAGGAAATATATTTTGTTAATGTGCAAGTGTGGGCAGCATCTGTATTTGATTTCTCTGGATGTCTTGCCATTGAACATGGCAGGTGAAAAAAACTTTGGTAATTAACTTCAATTTAAACATAGTGGATTAACTTTTTTCAACTTCAGTTACTGTTTAACCTGACTGATTTTGACTGAAACAGATTAAAGGCGGCTCACATAATCCTTTTCACTGATGGGATTGGTGGGTGCTGTGATGTCTGTCCCAGGGTAGTGATGTCTTCAGCTGCAAAGGTTTATGAAGGGAATGTGTGCCCATGCTTCAAATGCTGAGATCAATACATCTTGTAACTTTATAGCCAGTTGTACTTCTGGGCCTCTGCTATTTAATGACTTGAATACACTTTTTCCTGACTACTTATGGCAGTTTAAAGACATCACTGAATTTCGGCAAGTTACTCCCACCTAAATTCCAGTCTATGAGATCCGAATTTGTATTTGGAAATATTGTTCTCAATTCCTGATTAAGAAATACACTACAACCATCAATGGCTGTTACACCTGCTATTCAGTGCTCACGCAGAATGCTTGTCATGTTCAATACAAAAACCACCTGCAATATCTGTCTGTGCAGTCTTCAAAGCACGAAAGCAATTTAAGAGAACGAAAACCAGAATAATTATTATTAACTTTGTTTATATTTGATACATCTCTAAGATTAGGAGTTGTTGGTTTTTAAACACTGGACTTTAAATTTCACTCTTAATTGCTGGTGTGTGAATTTCAGGATAGAAATACAATTGCTTACATGGATTACACAGTATTTAAAAATAATCCTCCCCGATTTTGAGACATGCAATATGCTACATTTTGAAAAATTCATTTTTCAGAGAGGTGCACTTGAATGTGCAATTCCAAAACAATATAATCAGACCAAATAGCTTTATCAAAGATAGCAATTCAAAGCTTTTAGTGCAAATGCATCACAAATGCTTACACTTAGAAATTCTCTTTGTAAGATTATGTTTACAGACTCTGCCACAATAGGTAAAGGAACAAAAATATCTTTGATGATTTAGCAGAGAAAAAGGGTAGTACTGAAAAGAGATGAGAAAGAATGGGATGCAAGACACTATTGAAAAATAATTGATACTGTTACAGGAAGAAAGACTAAACTCAAAAAGAAAGACAGGGAATAATAATGAAATAAGTTTGGTATTATGTATTCATATTTTACAATTAGATACATAAGCGTTTGTACATCAGTAAAGTTTTGTCACATTCATACTACACGTTGACCTAAAACCACATTTGAGTTTCTCAGCTTTCGTCCCTATTGCTTTCTCCTTGACAGACTTTTTGAAGATCTGAGATAAGAAATCTCTTAGTGAGACGTACATCAAGTAATTATATTTGAGGTAGAAGAGATGAAGGTGGAGGAATGCAAACCAGGTTTTGGTTATCACACCAGGATCTGACAGGAAAAGCAAAGCAAAGGGATCCCCTAATTCCCTCACCCAGTTCCTCTGGCCGAGCTGGAATTGTGAAGGAGAAGCCTATGTGCCAAGTGATGCATAAGGGGACCACAGGGGCTACGCTGTTTAACAGTGATACAGCCATATCACCACAATGCTTGCCTTTCTCCATGTGTAGCAGTGGACATGAATTTTGGAGGGAAGATCTCAGATTGTAACAGGAAAAAAAGTCTGGAAGTGGCCCAAGAAATCAGTCTGCGCACATGTAAAAGGAACCAATACCTCAGCACCTTGCAGAGTTTTAGTAAAGATTACGTTTAGGTTTTTACTACCATGGTGTCTCTCTATCTGCTCTACACAATTCCCCTTTCCCAAACAAAACACCACAAACATACTTGAGAGAACAGTAAGACTTTAAGACAAGTACTTTAAAAATAGTAAGTGTTAAACTTTGGATGATCTGTGCAAATCTCTTCAGTCTTTTCTTATTCTCCTGGATTGTGAATAGTCTTTAATTAAAAATAAAATTTGTTAACAATCTCAAAGCACAAGATGGATTTACTCTGGGGATAATTGCCATGAAATGAGAGTTTCTGTAAAACTCGGCTTTACTTTATGCAGAGGGTACAAAGTGAGAAGCAGATGAAGTAGAGGGGTAGGGCTACAAACTACAAACCCCAAGTGCTAAGCTAAGGAAATCAGGTTGGCTTGCACCTTTTCCTTCCAGTTTCCACCTTTTTCTTTTGCTATAATTTCCTCTCCATCCTCCCTATTGCTCCGCCCTGCTGCTATTTTTACTTATCTCCAATTTAACCTGGACTTTATTTACTTTTTTCTATCCCTGCACACTCTTATTATTCCTCCACAGAGAGCAGCAGGAACTGAGATTTCTCTATCATTATTCCTCTTCAGTCTATTCCCAGGATCCTTTCTGTTATCACTGCCTTTTCCTTCATTCTCCCTTTCTACAGTTTTGCTGCCTTTTCTTTGAAGGGGATGGAGAAGTAAAGAAAGACATAAAAACCCAGAAGCTGGTAAGAATTTATTTTTCTTAGGATATGCCAGTTCTTTAAAAATTGAACATTTCCACTACATGGGTCCAGATTACCAAAAATCCCGCAGATTCAAGACTTGTGCAAGACTTGCCTGCCTTGCTCTCCACCATTCCCATGGCAGCCTGCTGGCTGGACTGCCTTCAAGGCAGGAGATGCTCCAGAGCGTACATCTCTTTAATCATCTATCAGGACTGAGATCCTCAGGCCAACAGCTGGACTTTGAAACAGCTGGAACACACCAGCATAGGTGTTTCCATCGATGAGAACTTAAAAATGTTGGGGTCTTCTTCCAAAGCTGCCACAAACACAATTTTGAAATACTAACTCTATGAAGATGAATTACTTTCTTTTTATTTTTTTTTTTAATCCTCTCCACACTGCAGGCTAGCTGGGACAGTTGGGAAATGGAATTTTCTCCTCTGTGTTTCAGTGCCCAGACCCCCAGTACCTTCTGATGGCCAAAAGCACTAAAACCAGCAAAAATGTATGTAGGTGCTGTCTGCAATTTGCTGCACACTGAGGAGCAAGGAGGGGATGGAGTACGCTCTGTGCAAAGAGAATCTTCTGAAGATGCAGGGCTACAAATTCAACAATCCTTCCAGGGCATACAAAACTGAGATTTCAGAGGAATATATAGTTACTAAATACAGCCGCATATTTAGCGTGTTTGGCAAGTGTTTCAAGGGATGAGTAAGGCACCTTTGGTTCCAGTGCCTTTCCATAATTTCAAGTTCACATTCCATGGAAGACTTGCAATGAGTTTATGTCTCCCAGATCACTGTACCTCACTACATGAAAATTAATACTGAATTCAGATCGGTTCTTACATTTACTTATGGTTGATAGAGCACATAACTTGTGCTGGCTCCTTCCAAGAGAAAAGAATCATGCTTCCTGCTGAAAAAAATGGCAGGGAGATGTGTAGTATGATTGCAACTAACTGTTAATACTCTGGCAGATGACAGAAGAAAAAAATAGCATAGCTATATAGTCCCACTGGAGAGATGTTACATTTGTAAGATAATCTCCAACACAGTGCTTGCAGCTCATGTTTATTCGCATACTTCAGAGGAATGTTTCCTAATCATCCAAAGAAGTTTACAGTGTTGTGTTGAGTTGACACCAGTTGAAATCAGGTCAGCAAGCAAGAGATCCATCATGAAACAGCTGTATAGCACTTGTGTGTGCTGTGCAAGTGGCTGCTGCTTCCAGTTTGGTGATGAAATCACGATACATATTTTTCACAGTGAAAGATTTTGGCAGTCACACAAGCATGCTTTCATGGAATTGTAAAATCCTGAGCAGATCTAAGCATGAGTCTTTTTAAAACTTCTTTCTTCTCATAGTCCATAGTGTGTTTCAGCTCTGGATTTTGCAGGTAACCCTCAGTAGGTCTGGCAGAGTTTGCCCTTCTCAGTGAGAGAAAATGGAATATATCAACCAAGAGTAGGTAGGATTTCAAGTCTTTCGCACTGAATAAGGGAAAGAGTTAGGTTTCAAAATATGTGTATGAAAGTAGCCATTAATACATTTGTTATATATATATAGTAGTGTGTTTAAAATGGATCTTATCAGAGCACGAACTGTTTTCCAACAACTTATTTGTGAATTTTTACATGTGAATGCGTATCCAGAGGCTCAACCTGATAGTGTTCAAGGGGCTCAATTTTCACCGGATGTCTCTGACTAGTCACTTTTGAAAACATTGCTTGTTGCTAATTAAGTCTGGCGTGTTTCTGTCAGATAGGCAGGGAATGTTATATGCCACTCTAGACATGGGTCAATTATGATACAGAGAATTCATGGCTCCCTTGCAAATCAACAGCAGGACCAAATACAGAAATGAAGAATCCTAAATCAGATCAGAGGAGAAACTAAGATCCTAAATAATGACTCTACTAGTTATTTCATAAAGATGAAATCAAAGTCTTTCCAAATTTAACATGGGAGGGGGAAAAAAAAAAAAAGAAGCCTTTTCAAAATATCCAACAGTGTGACAATCAGATCATAGGCTTGATATGTGGGGCACACCATTTAAAGACTTTCCGTCACTATTACTGAGCATTATGTTGACGTCTGTCTTATTGGGAGAATAACTTCTGTCCTGAACCCACAGAATTTTTCCAGGCGGACTTTCTCTAAATTGCTCTGCCTTGCAAAAAGGCAATTAATTTTTCCAAAATCAGGCATTAAAATAAGCCTTACCCAGCTGTAATCCTTATTTGAAACCCTTGGCAAGAATTGTTTTTCACTGCCTATTTGAAATCAGAAAACAAATACTATACCCCAAGTATTGCAAGATATTTAGCAATTTTTTTACAATGGCACAGACTTCTATCTAGTTCTCAGGAACTATGGCTTCATAACATGGTGACACTGAGACTTCTGATAGTTAGTAAACATAAAATGGTCTTATTCTGCACAAGAGTTGTGTCCTGAGAAATTATTCTGTGCTCAGTGGTAAGGTGCTGCTGCTGATGCTACTGCCAGAAACCTTCTATTTTCTTGCCTCAGTAAAATGTTTTTGCCACACTCTTGTCATTGTTAATGATACTTAATTCAGCCCATAATGTGCTACCATTATCCTTGGCCACAGGAAAACGTGGTTTGTACCTGAAGCTGCTCACAGTCTTTCTGATTTGGGCCTTATCTGCGCTCAAGACCTTTCCCAGCATAACATTTTGGCTGCCTTTTTTTCTTTTAGCTGTTACTGCAACACCAATAAAAACTTCAGTGTGCAATGCAGTACAAAATCACCACAGATATGTTCTCCTCGCTATACAGGGATGACTACATGACTGAATGCTGTTTTACAGGGCTGTAACAACAACCAATGGGTTGTATTACTTTAACTACAGTGGTACATTTAAAGTGGCACAATTTTGGAGCACAGACAAAGCCTTATTTACCATCTGAGGTATAACAGCTGCATAAAAAATTATATTTCATAGATAAATCATCCCATGATGGTGGCAAAATACTGCATTTAGCATCTCTCTGTGCCAGTAAGAGACCCAACAAGGCTTCACACACCTGCTAATGGAAAACAGAGAGGCTGCTTATTTTTATCACCTTGTTGTGGTTTAACCTGGCAGGCAGCTAAAACAACTGCACAGCCGTTTGCTCACTCCCCTCTGCAGTGGGGTAGGGGAAAGGAGCGAAAAAAAAAGTAAAACTTGTGAGTTAAGATAAAAACAGTTTAATAGGACAGAAAAGGAAGATGATGATGATGATGATGAAGAAGATAAAAGAATATACAAAACAAGTGATGTACAGCACAACTGCTCACCACCCACTGACCGATGCTTAGTTAGTTCCTGAGCCGTGGCCCTCCCTGGCCAACTCCCCCAGCTTATATACCAAGCATGACGTCGTATCGTATGGACTAACCCTTTGACCGGTTTGGGTCCAATGTCCTGGCTGTGGTCCCCCAGCTTCTTGTGCACCTCCTGTGGAAGACTCATGCCTCCTCACTGGCAGGGCCTAAGAAGCTGAAAAGTCCTTGACTTAATTGTAAAAACTGCTTAGCAACAACTAAAACATCAGTGTATTATCAACATTATTTTCATACTAAACCAAAACCACAGCACTATATCAGCTACTAGGAAGAAAATTAACTCTATCCCAGCCAAAAGCAGGACATACCTTCAAAGTTTTTGGTATTAAGCTTTATATTTATCAGGAATTACTGATTTTATTTCTCCCGTGGAAATTCAAACCTTGCTGAAAAACAAAGAGAAAGAATTTTCAGTGTTTTCCTGACTTTTTCAACAAGCTGTGATACTGAGCTTTTGTATTTCCTAATCCAAACCTATGCTGACCATATCTCAGGATGTTGAAAGAAATATCGAGCTACATTGCCCTCACTCAGTGCTCATTTTGTGCCACAGAAGGACAGGATACTTCTCGCTTGGCTGCTGCTCCCTGAGTGTCAGGTAGGTCCCATATGCAGTCAGGTTCCCCGAGTAAATACGAACCTCCTAATGCTGTGGTAGTGTCTATCATCTGGGAACAGCTGGAGTATGATAAAAGCTGTTCATTTTTCTCCCCCCCCCAAATTCAAAGGGGATGTTGGGGTTTCCTGGAGATCCAGCTTTCTTTTATCTACCATCTGTCCTACCAGTTAGTTACTTAGGCAGATAAGGCTTAAGAAAATACTTCCCAAGCATGTTTTGGTTTTTTTGAAAGTAGTTCAGACTATCTTCTGTTTTTCACAACACAGTAAAGTGAGCTGCAATCATGTGCCACATTGGAAAACATAACTTAGCTCTACACTTCCTCTTTTTTAACTCTTTACATCTCCAGGCTATTCAGTACCTTTTTGTAAGCACACAGCTTTTGTGTGAGAAGAACAATAAGGGCGATCAAATTAATATTGGTGCTAGTTATGGAACTTCAGCATGCCAGGACTCCACAGCAAGCAAGTACCCGGCAGTGGCACGTGTCCCTGCTGGCTGTGAACACCTTCTGTACAACTCATACAAACCCTACCAAACCACCAGAAGGGATTTTTTGGATTCCTGAGATGTCCAATATTGCTTCCAAGAAGCATTCCACTGATGTGCCTCTGAAAAGTTCCATGCTTTCATTGAGCAGGAGTTTCCCACATGCACGTTGTCCCCTTCTGTACCTAATCCGGGTGGCTTGGGCCATTGAGGAAGAGACCAACACGGAACTCTTGAACCTCATGAGACACCACCACACCATTTCCAATCAGGCAGTACACCCACAAGAAAGCACAACATGTGAGCTTCTTACTAATACAAGGCTTCAAAGTGAGATATACCTTCAGAAAGCGAGGCTAATAAGCAGAATTACTGTAAGTGTTTTTACAGCTTTGTTAAAGTTTTAGCTCACTATCCTTTTCAACTCAGCTGACTCTTTCTACTTCAGCTGATAGCAAGGATCTAGTGCAACTCTAGCCTTGAGACAGAAAGATACTGGCCGGACAGTGAAAAGCTATCAGCCTCAGCAAACCTGCAGATACTATGGTTCACTGACTATCTAAATTGCATTCATACAGCTCTCGTCATAAGAAATATGCTGGATAAGTTCAGGGGCAGGTTAACCTGCCATTGATTTATAAACTTTCTATTTTTTTTTTGTTTGTTTGTTTTGCATGTAACAGTTTCTAGAAGAGGGTCTGTTTTTATATTTAAAGTAGTTTTGAAGTAAGCTATCAATGAAAGCTGTCAGATACCCATTAATGGAATTCAGGGTTTTTTTGTTTTGGTTTGTTTTTTTGTTTAGTTGTTGTTGTTGGGGTGTTTTTTTAACAGAAAAGGAAGAAATAAGTTATCCAATAAATCCTCATTTGGCGTTTCTAAATGCTGGTCAGGACAAGCCTCCTCCAGGAGTTTAAATTCCTGTAGTCCATTCAGCCTCCTGCCTGTTGGCTGCAGCTACCAACAAAGGCTTATTTAATGAGTGCCAAGTGTGACAGTACATTTTGCAATGCTGAAGGACCAAAGGGCGCACAACTTGCTCTGAGAAAAATGCCTCGTCTCAATCGGGGAGTGTGAAGCAAAAAAAAAAAAAAAAGAAAAACAACAAACCTCGCAACAAAAAACAACCAGTATTGAGGAACTTCTGCCTGATAAAGACTGAAAAAATATTTTAAACCTCATTAGAAAAATAAAGTTTGCCTATTTCTCCTGTTTCATACACAGTGCAGGCAATGAACACATATGCTGTCACATTCATATTTTACGGGCTCTTTTTTTCCCCCAAACCTTCGTACCTCAGATTTGAACTTTAAACTTGTGACAGTGTTATGTTCATTAGAATAAGAATCACTTGCTATTTCCATTGCAAAGCTCCCCCCCAGAGGTTATCTTAGCTGTTTTATAAATCATATCAGGAGGAAAGCTGGCATAAAGGTTGACAGCTCACTCTAGATAATCATTTCCCCTTCTCTTAAGTGACTTTAAGGAGAAAGGAGCGTGTAGCTTGCCAGTTCAGTTTTTAGTGGTCAAGCATCCACATCTAACCACCACTAACTGACTGACTAAATTAGCTTTTAATTGTTTTACTGAAATGCAGGAAAATCACAGTCCTGCTCAGGAGGAGAAAAAATCTCAAACACCATCAGCTATCAAGCCATATTTTCTCCGTCCTCCCAGGGCAGAGCTCATTACACAGAACAGCATGAACTCCAAAGCCCTTTGACATAGGCTGGCACTTGAAGGGAGGCTGGGGTTTAGATTGCTGTTGATTTATCAGCTTCCTCAAGTGTCGGACTGATTAGACTAATGGCTTATATGGGATATGATTTCAGGAGTAAAGTCCTGTATTGTGGGGGCAGACAAATGAAGCAAGTTAGTTCTTGTAGGAAACAGAAGCTACAACTCAGGGCAGCAGTCTATTGAGTAGAAACTTAAAGGGAATAAACAGGCACCAAAAGAATCCTGGGTTTAGGAGAAAAGGTCACTTTGTCTATTATACTTTCTCTACATACATTAATAAAACTGAATCCTGGGCAGAGAGATTGAAGCAGCCTGGAAGCAGTGCCAAATCTTCCCAGGCTGAGTTAGAAAGGTTAAAACAAAGACAGACAATTGTCCCTTTAACACTGCACTTCACCATGACCTGATGACAGGCTTTTTGCAATCAATAGGAATCTTCCACTGTTTCTGTTGGACTTTGGAGCCAGTGTGATTGGAAGAGAAGGGTTCACTACTGCAGGTAAAGTGCAGGGTCACAGGCAGCAGATGTAAAGCCTTTCCTGGAAGTTGGTAGTGATAGTAGCAAATATTAAGGAAGAAAAAAACCCTGAGAATATTAACTTGAAATGTAAGTATGATTCATCTGCTAATCACTGCATCTATCCCTGAAATTGTTGTCTCTTATTTAAATAAGGATAATAAGACTGTCCTTTATAAAACGGATAATCCCAAAAGTGTATATCAGTAACTAAGATATAGGGAGCTTATTTTCTCACTGTCTCATAATACAGAATCAGAAGACAAATTCAATTCAATGCCATTAGGAAGAATAAAATCCAACCCTGAAAAAAACAATACCTTTTTAGCCAGCATATAATTGGACTTTGAAATTAATTTCTCTTGGAAGCCAAGAACTTGACAAGATAAAAAAAGGTGATGGATATTTATGCAGACAATGAAAATTACATATAGAATTATTAACTTTGAGGAACAAATGTTTCAAAAAGATGCTAAATTTTATCCTTCTGATATTTAGTGACTGTAAACTGAGCAGCCCAAACTGACAAAGACAATGAGCAGTTCAATTTGGTTAGCTGCAAATAAATAGTTAACTGTGGTGGTGTGGAAATTAAGGAACTTCTGAAAGTAGAACAAAATCTGAATCTTAGGCAATAACTTGAACGAAATACTGCCAGTTAAAGAGATATTACATAAACCACTACACATTGCAGATATTACTAATTCTCAGTCTTCTCATATTTTTATTAAGCTGATCTTAGCTTGTACAACACCCCCAGGAAACAGATGAACCTTGTGTCTAGTACACCCTGGTAGTTTCAGAGCTTGGCAGCCTATTTACATTGATGGAATAGCAATTGATCAATTCCATTGATGGAATACTAATTATATATTAGTATTATACAGTCATTTGCATACGTAAATCTTAAAAAGACAAAGGATTACATGAGATGCCACCCAGTAAAGTGGGTCAGAGTTCCAGGCACATTTGCAGATAGGCAGGAGGACACTGAACAGCTTCCACTACTAACTCCTTGCTACACAGTGCTGAGTCTTTATTTTCCAAGGCTGCCAGGCTCCCTCAAGCCCACATGAAGATATTTTAAAATGCACAGATTCCTATTCTGGTGCAAAACCACTGAGTAATGTTTACCTGATTTTTTGACATGAGGAGTTTTCATTAGTAGTAGCAGAGCTGGGTGTGCACTTGCTGTTAAGCAGGTATTATGCCTAGCTCTCACCTCTCACTGGGTTAAATGCAGAGAAACAGGACTAGGAGGCAAATACAAAATCAATATTGTGTTTGCTCTAAAGGAAGCAAGGAGGTGAGGAAATTCTAAACCAAAGCCTCTGCATTGTGTCTTCAACCTAACTTGTTTTCAGTGTTCTTACACGTATTGCACCAACTGGCAAACTACACAAAAACATCACTTCATACTCACTGAATGTAAATTCTTGGAAATGTAACATGGGTACTATTAAAATAAAGAGGCAATGATTTGGCGGAAGAAGGACCATATCTAATTTCTAGTGAAACTACCTTAAGAAGGTAAGTAGTTAGAACTGGCTTCATTTTTCATGTAGTCATTAACTTCTTTAATGAGAATCTGCTGGAGCAAAGATGCAGCTATGCCAGAGCCTGGCCGAGTGTTGTTATTGCAGTTAAGATCGAAGTCTGCTTTTAACTTTGCAGCTGCTGATGAAAGAAAGTTGTTGCATCAGTGGGACTTCCTGGCAATACTGTTCCTGTCTTAAGATTCCCAGAGATGAGCTTGCCTTGGGTAATCTCACAGAAAACGGTGCAACATGGCTGGGGTGCCGAGGTCAGTGACAAGCTTAGGGCACAAATTAAGAATCACTTGGGCCCATTGTCCCCAGGAGCACAACTGACATAAAGCATCTTTCAAAAAGACAGCAGTATTCTTCTCCCACTGGGAAACCAGCTTCTCCCTGTTTCGCTGCTTATTTTTAGCTTTGGTCAGAGATGTGAAAAGGCTAGGGTGGTACTCACTCCTCCCTTGCAGCTCCCTGCAATTTCTAAGGACATAGCTTCATTTCGCCATGCATGCTCTCTGAGAGAAACCATTCATGGGTGCTAGCAATTGTTTGGGGCAAGAAACGCCTGGGAAACTGCCATATGTGTGGGGATCCATTTCAATGAGAATTAAATAGCAATGCAGCTAGAAGGCCATTTACATTTTGACTGTGATTGGGACACTGGAGATAATCTTATTCTCGTAAAGATGTAGTCTATGCAGAATTGATAACAATGTCTGATACTCCAGTTACATCTCTGTCTTCTAAAAGCATCAGGCTGTAGAGTGGGATGAAAATATTGCCTTGTTTACTCCAGACTCACCTTCAACCCCACACACAGATTTTACACAGCCTTTTTGCATTTTGCTGTTACAGACGCCAAGCCATTAGTATGCCTACCCTCTTGTATTGACCTCAAATTATTAAATTAAATGTTTATGATTATGGCTGTATTTCATTGTTTCTTGAATGCGGACAGTTCAATACAATTTCTAACCTGCACATGCTTGCCGCCTGGGGGCTGTGAGTCATGTTTGTTTTAAAAGAGGCAGCACTCACAGACTGTCACTCACCTGGGTTATTAGAAACAGAGTACTTGAAGAATTACTCTGCCACCTCCTCGCCTCTAAATATAGCTAGCGTGCGTGGGTCTTAAGCGATTTAGCTAGTCTGAGAAAAGGTCTCATTCCAAATAATCAATTAAAAATCCATCATTTTAAGAACTATGTGGGCCTCAGGCCAAATGCATCTTGGATGTAGTACCTTTGACTGTTTAATGCTGATATTAATTATTGTATTACAGCTCCAGATCCTAACTCTGAATGCAATTTCTTTGCACTAGCAAGTAACAAGACCTGTTCCAAAGAGCAAACTATTTAAGTAGGCATGATGGACAAAGAGCAGCAGCAGAAAATCATCCTTATTCCCTGTTTCACGGATGGGAAACCGAAAGACAGATTCAATGACCTGCCAAGGGTCACATAAGAAAAAAAGTAATTCATAAATCCCAGTGCAAGGTCTTAAGCCATGAGATTTCCTCTCATTCTTTAATCAATAATAAAACAGCACAGATGTCTAAGAAACTAATATCTACAAAATTGCTCCAAGGTCTATAGGCACGATACAATTAATTTCCATTAAAAGCAATGTGATGTGAGGGCACTCTGTACTGACCAGAAAAGTAGGCCTTGCAGAATTTGCAGTTGTTTAATATTCTTTTAATAGAGAATTAAAATGAGGGGAAACAGTTGCCAAACCTTTGACCCAAGCTAAAACCAAAGTAACTGATTCAGGAAGTAAACCAATTTAAAAAAAAAAAAAAAATCAGGTCTAGAAAAAGCAAAGTCTGTAAGTGAAAATATTTATAATGGATTTCTCTTTTTAAATGAGAGCATTGTTTCTCAGTGTTACGTGTTCTGTTGGCTTCACCTTTAGGGCTGTACTTGGAGTTAAACATTTTTTAACTCCCTCCTCCCCTATTAGCACAAAGGATTACCAGAAGAAATTCTCACAGATTCACCTGCCCGAAGGATTTGAATTTCAGGAAAAACATCAAGTATCAAAGAACTTGCAACACAATCACGAGAAGCAACAACGCTGAATTGTGTAAGTCAATACCTTCAGGTTGTAAGGAAGAAGTTAAGCACTGTGGGAGAAGTTCAACTCACCCAGCCCCCATAAGGGAACTTCCATAAAATATCAACTCCTTCTGCCCAAATCACTCTGTAGTTTCTTTCAGGTATTTCCACAAATCTAACAGGAATCATCACCAGCTTGTGCAGTACATAATTAGGCCTCAGCAAGTATAGAGTATAATCTTTGAATCTTCCTACCATCTTCTCTCATTGCTTGTTAAACTAGTATTAGTAAAAGGAAAAAAAAAAAATTACTACTGCTCCAATGAAAATCTGAATCTTGCAATGAGTTATTGTCATGTCTAAATTTGTGCACAATACACACATTCTTGACCTTAATGCAATTGCACAGTTAATCATATGCATCCACTTTTAGGTGTTGTGACAGATCTGGCTTTTATTTTATGCTTTTAAAGCACGTAGCTAAACTAGAACATGTAGCTACTGCTCCAATTAAAATATCAAATAACAGTACTCATGTTATTTTTAATAAAGCATGCTACATTTAGAGCATTGACGCCACAACAAAAGTGGAGAAATTAAACCATGTTTCATTACAACCTATCCTAATCCTCCACCATTGCCGATAAGTAAATCAAACTGATTTTAACCACCACTCATTCTGCAGAGAGACATTACAATACAATACAGTACAATACAATACAATACTATTTTCCTTCCAGTGTTACACAATGAACTTTGATTCTCCAAGGAATTTACACAGGGAGCCGACCAGTATTCTTTGTTAAAACTATTGCACAGAAGTGCAGAAATGAAAAATTAAGTTTGCTGCTTTATAAAAGAAGTCGAGATTCCTGGCTGGCATGGACTTACTAGATGGAAACTTTGTCCCATCAGTGTTTATTCTGATAAGTTATCTCTAGCTGTTGTAGGGTAAAGTTCTTAGGAAATATATGCCACTGCTATCACTCTCTGCACTTGTGAGAGTTAGACTGCAGATAGGTCCTACTCATTCAACATCCACTCTATGAATCTTCTTTATCACCGGGAAAATTCAGTTTTAAAGGAGGTGCCACTACTTGTGACTGGGCTTATTTTTCAAAAGCATGAAAATAATTGAAATCCTTGTGAGCCACTTAAGCTGAGTGTGAGCCATAGCCTACAAGTTAGAAAAAAACATCTGTTCGCTTCGACAGAATTTGGATCAGGTCTATTGCAGTGGAAGAAACAAGTCAGCTACTCTTATTTCTGCAAGAATTGTAGTCAAAGGACTTGACTTCAAGTGAGGATCAGCCCACTAAGCAATAGTTATATTTTATGTGTTTCTGAACATATCGTAAAAGGTCATGAAACTTTCTAGGTGGCTTGTTTATTCAATAAAATTTAGTAAAGGAAGGAAACCTGCACTGACGCTCATGATTGAATGAAATGTCCATAGAGTTTAAGAGGACCTTCTGGGGAAGGCCAGTAGTGGAGAGACCGCGCTCAGGCAAATCAGGCCACTGTAATGTGCCCTTGACCTCCCTTACATAACATTAATATCAATTTATCATCTGCCTTGTCTTGGGAAGAGTGGAGGGAATACTGAGTGGAAAGCAGTGATAAGAGTCCCTGAACTGGCTTCAAAAGTAGAGTGAGCACAATTTCAGAGAGGCCTTTTAGAGCCTAAAAATGAAACACTGCATCTGAAAATTCAGAATTAAATGACTGAAGTAACTTCATGAAAGATTTAAAGAAAACATGAACTAAGAGTAACGGTAAGCATATACATAATTTAAATATATGGGGCTAGAATCTGCCCTTGGGTTATAAGGTTATGTAGGGTGGGGTTCATTTATGCTGCTGAACAGCTGTTAGCTTCGACTGCTGTAGACTGGGAAGGCAATGAAGTGACTGAGTGCATCATGCAGTGCAGTGCTAACAGCTGAGAAAAATGAAAGGAGGATGGGAAAAGCTACACCCCCAAACTAGGGATAGTCACTTAACTGTGTTAGAAGTTAAGTAACTGTTACTAAGTAAAGGGGCAAAACCTGCAGTCTTGCCTAGGAAGAACAGTCAGTTTCAGCACAAGGGAGCAGAGAACTTGGCTTCCATCCTAGAGTAAGCACAAGATCTGAAGGTTCCTCTTCAAAAGACTGCCCATCGATAAGGGTGGATTAAGTGTTGTAACAGATATTTCCGATAAAAAACACTCTGTTAACACCTGAGCATGGTACTCGGCAACAGACTTCAACAGAGCTACTGAGGTGACAGTTGTTGGTCACCAAAGTCCAGACAACATGGAGCTAGAAGGACCATGTATGATTCACGGTCTTGAACTTCACTGAATTTAGATACAGAGTTTTCTGGAAAAGGATATTTAACATTTACTGAACACAAGGTGTAAAGTAGTTGGTCTTTTCATTGACTTTGGTAGACCGGATCACAATTGGAAAGACCAAAAGCTACTGAACACAGATATTTATGAAGCCCACAGGTAGAAGTGGAGTATCAAATCTTCATCCCTGCTATCCTTATGTCAGGATGGCTAGTAACCAAAAATCATCACCTGACAATTAACTGTTAAGTTGGCTGTTGAAACAAGTTCAGGATCTTAGTTCACCTCCCAGCAAATGACAGTATGTGACTGTTGCAGCAGCATTTTTCTCAGGCTTCACAGGAGGATCCAAGAACTGAGTTGTCATTGACTGATTATTCTTTCACCTCTGCTTGTAGTTCATTCAGATCATTGTTGAGGTGGGTATAACAAGCTTTTCTATTCCTGTCCTTGGAATAAGGAGGGGAGGAGTAACATACTAAGTATTATCCACCCTTTTAGGAAGATTGTCATTTGCCTGTCCAACCTCAGATTTAGTTATCTGATTAATCAGGTAACTCTCTACTCAGTTACAAAGCATTAAAAACTGAACTTGGCCAATATGGACCATATTATTATTACTGAATCAACTTTTATTTGTTTGTATCTCACGAACTACTGCATAACTGGCCTCAGTGTGACTGTATGTACAGCACTCCATACTGTGCACAGCTGAGCAAGATCATTATTCTTCATGATCCCTTGCTGAGTCTGAACACTATAGCACAAAACTTAAAAATATATACACACATGAACTCCATTAAAAGGTTTAAAGAAGGCTTTGAAAAATATTTGTTGGAGATCTGTTTGCTAGATGATTTCTCTGAGCTCAAATGGGCTATAAAGTTCCAGGAAGAAAATATGTAAAAGGTACAAATATGACTGCTATTGAACAACTTTTTGACAATTGTTGTCAGTAAGATCACCTGATGAAACAGAAAGAAATTAATTTCTTGGACAGGGAAATATATGATTGGATCTGCACACATATGACTATTTTTTTTTTTCATTTTTCAGGCATGCTTCCACAAACACTAATGGTGTCAGCACATGCACACATACAGAATCTTGAGGCATTGAAATTAATTATATCACAAAATAAACAATTTTTTTAAAAGAAGCAGTGAGGATGGAATGAAACCCCACCAAAGCAAAGGAACTAATTCTGAAATCAGGATGCATCAGTACCTGGGTCTCTATTGGATTGCAGTGCCCAAATATATCCATCCAAACATGATTTATGTGACAGCAGTCATGCAGTCTCACCAGAATTAACAATGAATGTTGCAATGAAGCAACATTACCACAAGTTTCCCTTCTCTTAACATACATCCCATCCCTTATCTGATTGCATTCTAACCCATGATTTTTGGAAGGCAAATTACATTTAAAGGACACCTCCCAATAGCATTAAGAACATGGTCTCTAAGATCCATTTCATTTCTTGTGTTCCACGCTCCCTCAAAATACACAGATCCTCAGTTTGTAGCTTCTTGTAGCTTCTTGACTTCACTACAGCTAAAAGTCCAGGTTATGATCTACATACTCTGGGACACTTTTTCCAGGGCAATATGACATGGACTAGGAGGAGGATGTATGTCAGGTACCTTTGCTTTGTCCTGTTCTTATGATACAGTCGATCACATTTCTCCAACTCTCTTCAACATGTAAACCCACCAAAATCCCTTACTCAGCTTCACAAGAAAGTATTTTTTCTTGTACAAAGACAGTTCATGCTACCATTAGAGGCCAATATTGCCCTTTGCAAATATGCATCTGTGTGGAAATTAGCATGGGGTGATGAGCATCAATAGCTCAGTTGCCAGCTACTCTTGGTGTAGCTACCAGGCTGGGAAGCCAATGTTCCATGGAAAGGGGCAAAATCCTGCTGTCCTCAAAGTTGGAAGCTGACTATTTTTCTTTTAGGAACACTTTCTCATCCTCTCTTGCTGCAGAGCTCCTACAGTCATTTTATACATATACATATATTGATGATTCACTATACTTGCTCTCAAGGATGTATTTTTCCCTCAGCTTCAATATACCCAAACATATAGTAAAATGCCGTAGCCAAGAGGAGAGGGGCTCGTTCCTGCTGAAAGAAGGCAAGGTTATTGATTTTTCATGGCTCAGAAAAGCAGCATAAAAAAACTGGTTTTGCTCCATGAGGAAGTGACCTGCCCAAGATCTGTACCATCTCACAATGTGACGACTTCTCTCCCATTCTGAATTCAACACTCTTGGTCACGGTGCTGGAGATAGGAGGGGGAAAGGGGTGAATTCAAGGTCTTTCCCTGCCTCATGGCAGAAAGAGGCTCTGTTCCTCCTGCTTACCTCTACCCCAGGCAAGGCCTGTGGATACCTTCTCTGCAGAAGGGCATAAAGGAGTATTTCAGACCTCCCTTGTGCAGTGCACAAAGGTAAGAAAACCTTGCCCTAAATGTGAAAAGACAGATTACAGCAGGGAAAAAACAACAACCCAACAAAAACTCGCACAGCTACCAGAACTATTTTACTGAGGATGCTATTTGTCATCTGCTGTATGATAGAGCATACATTTTGAAACAGGCTGGCAATTCCATTTCATTCACTTCTCTTTCCTATTCCACAAGTGTCATTGAAAGTAAGCAGCAAAGTCACCCTCTTCATGAATTTCTCAAACTGAAATGCTCTCCTGAGGATTGTTATCCTGCCGCTATGTGATCTAGTCTGGAAGCCTGCATCTACCAAATTAAAGAGAACTCTATGAATCAAAGCTGTGAGACTTGATACTGAGGTATATAATGAGCACAAGAGTATGTGAGGCCCAGTCCTGCTCCCACAGAAATGAGCAGCAAGGGTCTGTTTCTGATTTTGCTTATCTAGCTATAAATCAAGTGCAACTTCACTGAAGCACACATCAGGAAAAAGTGAACAAGCAGTCTTTCAGCCACTAAATTCCCAACATATCACACACTGTATTTAGTACAAAACATTGTCCCAGCTTGACTTTGCTTGCAGGGTCATCCTGGAAGAAAATGCTGAGGAAATGTTCAAAGTGTGTCTTAAGAGAAAAGTGGTTATGATATAGTGGAGGAATGGTTAGTAGAGCCTACTGAGCCCCCGTCAAGTGCCCACCTGCAGAAAAAAAGAAGCAGGAATCCTTCTCAGAGACCAAACTAAGCAAGAGTACTTCTCTCCCTCTGCTATACTGCCAGATCCTCCTGAGTCCAGAGCTGGAGGCAGGATTTGATGACCAGATAGCTATTAAGATATTCTGTAAAATTTTATGCATTTAGAAGCACTCTTTATTCAACCTAAAGAGACAGTGCAGCTGAAAATCTCTTTGTATAGTGAGACTTGAAACAACATAGAGCATCAAGCTAAACCACAATGTGTCATATCGGCCAAAAGATTTTCACCAGGACTAGTTAGAATTGCAATGGCAGGGAAATTAACTGGTTGCAACAGAGTGTAATAGAGAAACACTGCTTATCATGGCTTGGGGGAAACAAAAACAAATGGTATTTTTGTTAAGGCATACTACTCATCAGAATGGCAAGGCTGAAGCTATGAGAAAGGAAATTGCCCATTTCTACCAGAACAACGCATGCTTTTGCAATGTTCTTTGTAAATGGGATTGCACCAAAGAACATCATCACTACTGGAGAGAATAATTGCATCCATATCTTATCACCTCTTTATCTTTTTAATGAGAATTGCCTGGCAAAGCACCATACAATGGGTCACAACTCTGCCCAAAGAGGATTTGTGTTTGGGTAGTGACTGAATATGAATTTGTAGCCTACTATTAAAGCCATACTGGGCTTTATATGGACCACTAAATGAAAAATGGTCCCTGTCCCCATTAACTTTTAAATCACTTACACAACTCTTTTTTTTTTTTTTATAAGCTAAAAGACAGAGTAAGACGCAGACTCTTGTCTTGCTGCTGTGGTTTGTTTGTTTTTATTTCTCATCCCAGGGCTTCAGGGAGTGTGTTTCCTCTAAGTATTTCTGCAGCTGTTCAAAAGCAATCTTACTGCACAATACAGTATCTGAATAATTGTCTCGGGTGACTATTAAAGTCTACTGCCGCACCATAAAACCATGAGGAGTAATCTTGCACCACAGCAGAAAATACCCAACAGCCAACCCTGCAGAGTGTCGTTCCTGTTAGCAGAGAGCTACCGCATCCGAGTGAAGATTCAGGAAAACAGAAAGAGCACAGGGAAGGCTCTGGACCTTAAATTGTTCCTTTTCTTGCCAACTAAGCAAAAGTTGCTGATTGTTAAATATTGAATTGTCTGTATTCATTCCTAGCCAACTGAAGTCAATGGACTTACATCGGGGAGGACTTTAACCCATTACATGTGAAATGTTTGTCTTCTCCTTTCCCTCTCTGTCTCTCCTTACGGCCTTTTATATACTGCAGTAAAGGAACCCCTTTAAAGCCTAATGTATGGTAATACAGTTTAATTGTGGTTGGTTGGCCTGTTGGGGATAAAAAGCGCTGGTTCCAAGTAATTTTGCTGACTCTAAACTTGGCTCAGTACAGAGAGCTGGGGGAGGGGAGGTTGCTAATAAAAATAGCTGTGCTACCTGGGAAGGCTCTGCACACTGCAAAGGTACTGTTGGAGTAGGCCCTATAATTGCAGATAATTGATTTTTTAAAACAATGATGTTTGGCTCACACTGACTACACAGTTTGCCTCTTAACCCTTACATAAGAACAACTCACAGACAAATTTAACTCCCAGACAAGCACACTTTGGGCACTCATTCCTCACGGAGCAGAATGTACTCATTCTGCATTCATTACACAACTTCTTTCAAGCTGTGAGTCGGAGACAGCTGAATTGCTGAAGGCAGGAATCTCCAGCCTTCATTTACTGCAGGATGACAACAAACACGTAGAAACTGGGGCGCCTGCTTCCCCTCCCCACATCCTCTGATCTAGTACTTCTACAGAATCCCACCCACAGTCCTAGCACCAGATCAGTGATAAATGCCAGTTGACAGGACAGATGATTACTACTGATCAATATCTTGCTTACAAGCAACACTTAAGTTCTTTCTTCCAGCTGGTTACTTCTCAAAAATAACCACCTGTGCAGGATTGCACCTCTCCTTGCCTGCCTTCAGCTCTCATAAGCATCTCCGAACTGCAAGGCAGAAGCTGCTCTATTAGCTAAACATGTCTGTCATCCCACCAGTTACACACACACACACACAATGTGTTAAGAAAACAATTTTAGATGCCTAATAATGAGCGACAGGACCATTTGGCCTATTGACATTCAACTGATATGAATCCAGTTAAGATTAACAGTGACCAAAGTTTCAGACCATCATAAAGCAGTTTTGTACCCTCATGGAAAAATGAGCTTGCTTCAGTGCACAGGGCCTAGCTCTTTCACTGCCTTACATAGATACCTATGTGTACATGAGTACAAAAACCTCACAGTATGATATGGGAGCACTTTAAAAGTTAACTTTACAACTTTACCTATTTGCCTATAGACATACCAGATCTGTACATCTACAGATATCTCCAGTATCTGTAAAGCTTTTGCTTGTTCACTTCTAGGAATGCCTTGTCTGCAGAGATACCTTGGCAACGTCTTGCCAGATACTTTTAATCATCTCTTGTCTTCTCAGTAGCTCACTTAAACTGCCTGCAAGCCTTCTATGTGCATTTGGAGTGGCACTGTAGCAAGAAACATCCCAGTCTGGTCTCCGGCTTTGTAATTTGCTTGTGCCACCAGAGCAGAGCAGTAGTATAACAAGGAAAACTTACCTTTACTGGACTCTTCTATCAATGAGTAAAACTTCAATGTCTTAAAACTCATTTTGCTCTCTATACTTTCTGTTCAACCTGTGAAGTGAAACTTGATAACCTTTCTGCTTTTATAATGAGTATTTTTCTCCTTCTGCTACTTCAGTGTTATTTTAAAAGATCAGATTTTATTCTGCAAGCTGTATTTAATAATGCTTAACAAATAACTCTTCTCACTGGATTAGTTTAAAAGTAACTTACTATGGTTTCTGCAAAATCTGTTTTATTGGCACATCTGAGCATTATAATGATATCGACTCTTGTGGCCTTTAACGATATACAATATCTTGCTTTCCTAATAAAAACAATTGTACAGATCAAATAGCATCACAAAAGCTGAAGTTAATGCTCTTTTCCCTTCAGTGCAGCACAGGAGTTTAACTACCTCATCGCATATGCAATACTGTCAGCTGCAAAGCTGGTTCTGTGCTGCAGACATATTTTCAGAAGCAAGATTGTTGGTATTCACGTGCAGTGAAACAGGGATCATGGCAAAAAATGGTCTTTGACATACTTATATATAGATCTACTGAAAAGATTTACCTATATGCCCGCCAATCCCTTTCTGAGTTGTTCCTCAGCTGGGACATCAAGCTGTGTAGGGCAACAGCCTACAGATATTTTTCATGTGTTGAAGTATTTCTTATATGTCCACATCATGACTTTTGGTATGTCTTGCATAGTCCTTGTAGCAATGGTGCTACTTGACAGAAGTCAGTAAGCAACTTTAGAGAATAATCTTACTCATTGTCTCTTTAAATAACCAGCAAATGAGCTTTGTGGGATTTTTGAATAATGTATTAACAATGTATAACTGAGCAGACAATCAGCAGATATGACCATTCTTGTGTTTTGTGGCGACTGCTTCACCTTCTCTCACTGCTTGTCACCACCCACTGTGACTGGTCACTTAAATGATACACTCTTTTTTCTGCCTCACAAGTGAGCAACTGGAATTCTTCAAACAACCTGAATTCCACTACTGAGAACTGTTGTCCTCCAAACAGTAGCCTGAATAAAAGAGATGGATGGGCGGACACCACTGTTTTGGAGTTAGAAGCTCAACCAAAAGGTAGCTTATGCCAGAGAAGCCTTCACTGAGCTATACCCAGCCCGAAGCATTTCTAACTGAAGAAAGATCCTTTCTTGCTGTTTTTGAAGCAGTTCCCCAGAGAAACCAGAGAGCAGTTTGAGATCCTCTGAAGCAGAAGCATGTGAATCACAGCAAAATTACATAGGTGTCAACATCTGATATAGCAAAAGTGCTTTCTAACCAGAGGGCGTAGGTTTTAATGGAGTAGCACAAAAACTGACTCTTGTCCATTATACTAAACATTTTTGTAACACTTTCCTTTTGGCATTTAAACAGTACATCAGAATTTAACTTAAAATATGGACTGAATCTTACTGTTAATGATTTTTTTCACTCTGTAAATCATTGGTTGATTTACTGCAGGAGGCATAATTTGTCAATTTTACAAAAGAACTATTTGAGGAAACAACGAATTTATATTAGCATGTGAACAGAAGCTTCAGGTGTGGTGAAAATGTATTGTTAGTGCCTTATTTACCACTCTAATCATAGAATCATAGAATCATAGAATGGTTTGGATTGGAAGGGACCTCAAAGATCATCTAGTTCTGACCTCCCTGCCATGGGCAGGGATGCCTTCCACTAGACCAGGTTGCCCAAAGCCCCATCCAACCTGGCCTTGAACACTTCCAGGGATAGGGCATCCACAACTTCTCTGGGCAACCTGTCCCAGTGCCTCACCACCCTCACAGGGAAGATTTTTTTCCTTGTATCTAATTCAAATCTACCCTCCTCCAGCTTAAAGCCATTACCCCTTGTCCTATTACTCCATGCCCTTGTAAACAGTCCCTCTCCAGCTTTCCTGTAGGCCCCCTTCAGGTACTGGAAGGCTGCTATAAGGTCTCCCCGGAGCCTTCTCTTCTCCAGGCTGAACAATCCCAACTGTCTCAGCCTGTCCTCATAGGAGAGGTGCTCCAGCCCTCTCATCATCTTTGTGGCCCTCCTCTGGACTTGCTCCAATAGCTCCATGTCTGTCTTATGTTGGGGGCCCCAGAGCTGGACGCAGGACTCCCGGTGGGGTCTCACGACAGCAGAGTAGAAGGGGAGAACCACCTCCCTTGACCTGCAGGTCATGCTTCTTTTGATGCAGCCCAGGACATGGTTGGCTTTCTGGGCTGCATGTGCACATTGCCAGCTCATGTTGAGTTTCTCATCAATCAATACCCCTAAGTCCTTCTCCTCAAGGCTGCTCTCAATCCATCCTCTGCCCAGCCTGTAGTTGTGCTTGGGATTGCGCAGACCCACGTGCAGGACCTTGCATTTGGCCTTGTTGAACTTCATGTGGTTCGCACGGGCCCACCTCTCAAGCCTGTCAAGGTCCCTCTCGATGGCATCCTTTCCCTCCAGCATGTCAACCATGCCACACAGCTCGGTGTTGTCAGCAAACCTGCTGAGGGTGCACTCGATCCCAGTGTCCATGTTGCTGACAAAGATGTTAAACAGCACCGGACCCAATAACGACCTCTGAGGAATGCTGCTCATCTCCACTTGAATATCAAGCCATTGACTGCAACCCTTGAATGCAACCATCCAGCCAATTCCTTATCCTCCGAGTAGTTCATCCATCAAATCCATGTCTCTCCAATTTAGAGACAAGGATGTCATGCAGGACTGTGCCAAAATTAATAATGGTGAATAAATGGAGCCAGAGAAGGAGACAGGATGGAACAAGGTTGATCAATACATGCCTCTCCCTCACCTTCCCTGCAGTCAAAAGAGAATGATAGCACTTAATCTGGCCTTCTTCAGGAGTATCTATTCCTTGCTGGAGTTTAAATGAAAAACTCTTGTATTCCTACTTTTATGCTGACCCTAAATTTGTGTCTTGATTCTACTATCTCCGGCTATATGGGTAGTTCTTCAAGTCAATGGGAAAATTGTCATGAAAAAGGGTTGCTCACAGGAATGAGGTTTGCAAGATCAAGCCCTTCATGATCAGTATAACCCTGGGCATCAGGCTGATACGGCATCCCTGATTTACAAGAGTAATCCTATTAGCATCAAAGGAACAATTCACATGAGTAAGGACTGTGAGAATGGGCCCCTCAGGAGCAACTATCACCACATTTATGTATCTAACCTCACTTAGATCACAGCAGTTTTCAAATGTTGTACAGACACTTTATGCTGCTACTGAACTTTGACAAGAAAATAGACCTTGAGCACAAGTTTACTTCTGCTTTACTGACTATGACCCTGGTTTTGCACTCTACTTAGACTCCTCTCCACTCTAAAGTGGTTCAGGGTCTGCAAGAAATATTGGCTTCTCTTCTTGTTTCTTCTCTCTTTCTTTCCCTTTTCTCTTTCCTTTCTCTTTCATCTTTCTTTTCTTTCTTTTTCTTTCTTCCCTTTTTTTCTTTCTCCCTTCCCTTCCCTTCCCTTCCCTTCCCTTCCCTTCCCTTCCCTTCCCTTCCCTTCCCTTCCCTTCCCTTCCCTTCCCTTCCCTTCCCTTCCCTTCCCTTCCCTTCCCTTCCCTTCCCTTCCCTTCCCTTCCCTTCCCTTCCCTTCCCTTCCCTTCCCTTCCCTTCCCCTCCCTCCCCTCCCCCCTTCATTTTTCCTTCTTCTCATTTCCCTTCCCCTTCCTCTTTTCTTTTTCTTTTTCCTTCTCTTTTTTTCCTTTTTTTTCTTCCTTCCTCCTCTCCTCTTTTCCCTCCCTTCTTGTCCTCCTCCCTTGCTCATATCTTCTTTCTGTACCTTCCTTAGAATTAATGACATTCAATGATGGTAGGAAAAATTAACAAGGTGTTGGCCTCAAAATTCAAAGACTGGGAATGTATAAGCTTTTCCAATTTCAGAAGCGGTTTTTAAGGTTACATAAATCAATCTAAATTTCCAGAATCTGTAAAACAGGAATGTGAAATCCAAAGGAAAGGGTGATTTTTGTAGAATTTCTAGCTGCATTTATGCTTCTCTTTATATCCTATTTACAACTAATGAAAATGGCCTTTCCTGGCTTTCTGGTATTTCCAGGTCTAGTTCTGAGAACTACATATAAATCAATTACCAGCTTTTCTTGTCAAGTATAATATTATGGGTTTAGTTTAACTCTGTTAATTTGGTAGGTTTACCTTGTTTTTAAACTGGCTTTGGATAACGATTAGAATGCCAAACAACTAAAAAAAAAAGATGGTAATAGAAACTAATTACAGTTTTACTGCAACAGCACTAATTACACTATGTGATTGGGATATGTGTTAGGTGTTGTATAAAAATTTATGAAGATACAATTCCTGCCTTGAAGTAAGTTATGAGCTGCAGATATGCTGCTTTTTGGTTTTAATAAATCCATTTCCTGGGATGGATCCATGCTCATGTGAGTTGTTTTGTTGACTTCAGTGGGAATATTATTTGCTGTGTCCTTAGCAAGGACAAAGGTTGTTGAACCCAACTTCTACCATCATTTAAAACCAGTACTGAAGCTACAGTCCTTGCTCAAATGAGTCTTGCTGTGTTTGATGTTTAATAAGAAGTCACAAAGATCTGCACACACAAGTATTTAACATGACATGAAGCACAGAAGTAACATCAATGAACGCTGAATATATGTACCTAAGATTAGTTTTTTCCATAACAATGAAGCTTTAAAAATTGTATCCCCTTCTGACTTTGTACACATCTTTAGGATAATTTCTAAAATCTTTACTGGGCATCTGAGTACATTTATCTCCATCTTCTTAAGTCTCCTTTATCACGAGCTGCTTAGTCACAAGCATTGGTCCGGTTATGAGGGGGAGTGCTGTGGGAATAGTATAGTTTGCTCTGAAGAGGCAGTGGGAAGCTTGGACATCAGGTTTCTTCTGTTCATCACATCCTAGCATACCAGTAGAAGTCCATGGTTGTCCCTGAAGTTCCTCTATTTTCTGCTACACTTTGCAAAGCAACATGACGCATACTGACTGCAACTGCACTGATGGCTTGGCAATGCAAGCATTTTTTAATTTTTTTTTTTCCTTTCGTAAAAGTTCAGATCCACCAAAACAATGTAGGGTCCCAAAGTACTGAGACTTTTGGTGTTTTACATAGTTTTTCAGGTAAGTTTTGAGCCCACTTGGGATTTTGTGCAATTGCTGGACATGGTGTTCTTTAATGAGACCTGGCTGGGTCATGATCTTTGGTTTGCCTCTGTTGGAAAGTCCCAGAGTGTTCCCACAGGACGGCTTTTCCTTGCTTATTTTGTTGGTTTTCCTTCTTTTTCTCGCAGGTAAGGTTTGCTGGGGCCTGGGTCTGAACTTTCCCTCTCCTGGGTGAGCCACCTGGGCTCGCGGCTCCACTGGGACAGCAGCAGCCTCCAGGCCTCACCGCGACCGTGGCTGGGACCCGCCTCCGCGCCCGAGGGGGCGAGGCGAGGCGAGGCGAGGCGGGGGCGGGCCCCAGGCCGGGCGTTGGTGCAGCGGCCGGTCGGGACCAGCGGGGTTCGCCGTTGTGTGCGCGCTTTGCGAGGGGACGCGGGTGAGGTGCGTGGGTGCTGCGCGATGGCGGCTCCGCTGCCGGGCGGGAGCGGAAGACCCTCCTGTCCCCCGTCCTCCTGCTGCCTTCCGGGCGCGAAACCCTCCGCGGTGCGGGGAAGGGGGCGCGGGGCCAGGGCGGCTCTGCAGAACGCGGCGGGGTTTTTCCTCGGGGTGGGGGGGCTGGAGCCTGTCCCCCCGCGCAGGCGGCGGTGGGTGTGCTGAGGGGCGGTGCGGGGGGTGGCCGGGCCCGGCGCCCGCGGCGGTCGGCGAGGCAGGTCCCCTGGGCTCCCCGCGGGGCCGGGGCCTGGGCCGAGGCTTTCCTGTAGGGCGGGTCCGTCCCCCCCCCCCCCCGAGGAATAAAGTGAAACCGGCGTGGGCGCAGGCTGGGCTTCCTTGATAAGCGCAGGGGCCTGGGCCAGCAGCTGCGCTCTGCCGCGGGATCTGCTTGTTTGGAGACTGAGTTTGTAGCGGGGTGCAGGGCCTCGCCGGGCGGCTCACAGTAGTTTTAGTGAGCTTTGAGCGCGCTGTAAAAAGTTGCAACCAACCAAGCAACGAAAGGCTGTCCCAGTGCTAATACTGCTGATTACAGCTGCACAGTCAGCCAGCTTTGGGACAAAGTCACACCTGACGGGAACAGGAGCATAGCTGCGCTCCCACCGAGGGCTCCACAGCTGAGGTATATTCACCCACCAGCTTTTAAGACCCCTTATGTGGGATCTAGGCTTGTGCTCTTAACCAGGCCCAGGTTTTGCAATTGCACCACAGAGAGGTATTCTGTTACTTTCGCAGATAAGGCTGTTCATAGTCTTACTGATAGAGGGAACTAACACTTAAGGGAAATAGCAGGACCATTAACTAGCTTAAGCCACATATCTAGTAATCTTAACCCTTACGTAAGATGTTTTAACAAGAACTAGCGTAAGGAAGGGTCAAGATGACCCTTCACTCTGCTTGCATTTTTGTAACCAATCGCAAGATAAGGAGGTAGTAAATCAGAATGGAATGAACATGGAGGATTCTCTGCTAATTAGGAACCGGTCTGAGTAAGTTTTGTGGTGAAGGTGAAAAGTGCACAGTGAGGAAGACATACGGCCTTCATCCCTAAGACCCCGGCTCACGACCACCAAGAGGCACTGCGCGTGTGCAGCTGAGAGGAGTTAAAGGCGGAGACAATGGAAATGAACTCATTGTAATAAGACCGCCTTTCCACAGAAAGATCATGAATATGTATAGGCGCTTTTTGAATATGTAACATTTTGTTGTATAAAATTCAAAGGGAATTGCCGCAAGGTGCGCACGATTTTGGTGGGATGACCCCCCGTGCTGCCCAGCGCTGAATAAACATACCTACTTTACAACTTTCCCAGTTGTGGAGTCCGATTTTCCGCACATCATTACTAAGCATATCTCTTTAAGCTCGGTGCTGTTTTAGTATGTTTGGTTTATTTTTGCATTTCTGCTGGTGTTAAAACCATGAATTTGTTGGTATACTTCCTTTTCATAGTGAAGGCAAGGCCTGGGCTTTATGAGAGTTTGGAGAGGCCAACCGTACAAGTAGGGAAAATGGATCATTGTGGTCTAGTTCCAGCGGGAGGAACACAGAGGTGTTGGTGAACAGTTTCTCATGACTTTGCATAGTTCTTGGATGTATTTTCAGCATAGGTTTAAAATCCAGTAAGGAAAAACACTCTGAAGCAACAGATTTACTTTCTTTTTGTTTTGTAAAACTATGCAGGTTCTGTAAAAACTACTGAGAAAAATATTTGCCGAATCGCTGATTATCTTGAGAACTGCTGTACTGTGAAGTCGAAGGAAGGTTATACTGAATTTCTCATAATCTGTAGACCCGGTGCTTGGCCTGGTGACCCAAGCACTGTTTTGGAAAGGACAAAAGGGGAAGCAAAATCCCATCACTGCAGCCAAACAGGTCCAGGCAAGGTTAGATTTGTTTCACTGAGCAAAGAGCTGCTTACCTCTGTCCTGCACACCTCCCCACCAAGGATGTGCCTTCAGAGCAATAGTCTTGTACTGCTCTCAGCTTGTCCAGTTCTCCTTGTTTGGTTATAGCTGGCAGTGCTCTGTGCAGAAAGCAAGATGAGAGATTGATAGAACTGTAATTATATTGTTACTAACTTTTTTATTACTATTGTTAAAATGATATCATAGGAAACAATGAAGTTAACTATAACAAAAAGTACATTTATTTTGGTCTCAAGTGAAGCTAAGACATACTACTTTTATGGATTCCTACTTAGTAAGTGCAGGATGGAAGCACTTGGTGAAGCAAAACTGTTGAATGTGCAACGGGACATGCTTTTTGTTTTACATGCATCCAGTCCTCGTCACGTTCTTAACTTTATGGTGTTGATAGAAGGTACCACCTCCATAGGATTGTGGGTTTGGTATAGTCTCGTTGGAAAGAGAGTTCATTAGCTTAAACCTCCCATGATAAAAGCATAAATAGTTCTCTGCTTTTTGTCATTACAACTTAATCTTTTCCCGTGAATCATGCTAAAAGCAATTTTTAAGAACAAGGTCTCAAAGGAGAAAAATGCGTGCTTAACTCAGTTTGATCACAAGTTATTGCTGGGTGGGAAGATAGTGGTTAGTTTGAAAGCTGAAGTGCAATTATAGTTGTGTCATTTTACCCCCACCCCCACCCCCCCCCCAAAAAAAGGCCATACGAATTTTCCTCTTTGAACACTATAGTGTGTATAATATGTCATCACACTCTTTGTATCCTGGTAACTGCTTAGGGAAATTCATTAGTTCAAATGAATTGATCTAAAATTGGTCTAACTGCTTGTGTTATTTCAAAAGTGTACTGATTTGTGTGACTAAATTTTGTTTCTGCAATTATATTAAATATTTTGGTTGTTTATATTTTGACAGTTTAATAAGCAGATATAATGGAAGCAAAATATTAAATGATAATATAATTTCTCACTTTAAAGTATTATATTGTGCCATGGTGAAAATAAACTGAGAAAAAATAAATTTGTTTGAAAAGAAAACTTTTCACGGTGGCAAAATTGTGCTTCATTGCAGTGACGCTAAAAAAAAAGGCTATCCTGACAATCTTGTTGTCAGAACTTTGGATTGCTATGATGTTAGCCTAACTTTAATGTCTTTTAAAGGTCATCAGTGAGAAGTGGAAAAATGGCTAAATTGACCCACTTAGTTGACAATGAAGTCTTCCGGGCTTATGCTACTTACACAACTATTGTTCTTCTAAAAATGATGCTAATGAGTCTTATAACAGCATACTTCAGAATCACAAGAAAGGTAAGGTATTGGGAATACTGTCTGGTAGAATAGATTGAAATTTGTATGGAAATACAGAGGTAGCACAGGTGTTTCTTTTCTTTTCGGCATTCAAATACTGGTGCTGTTCTTTTTCTTCCTTCTCCCTGCTCCAATGATATTCTGAGTTTGGTGTGCTGGTGCTTTGTTGGTCTCAAATGGATGATGTCTTTAACCTAATTATGAGATAATTATGAGACTGTGTCTTACAGTTGCATTTGACTTACTCTACCCTTCTAAAACATTTCTATTATTTTTAAATAAGAGTTTTTAATAACTGTAATTTCCACTGTCTTCTGCAGAAAGCTGGTGTCCAGTGTACCCAATTTATAAAGCAAGTAAAATGTGATATTCCACCATGTTACATGAATAATCAGCTAGCAGGGTCAGAAGAGGGGATATGAAGTGGATTTTTGTGCATCTATAACCCTTTCATCTAGTAATTCTAAAGCTCTTTACATTCCCTGATTGTTTTAGCCTTCCCATTGCAGGTAGGTCATTATCCTAAAAAAAAAATTAAAAAATTCTAGAACAAGAGGCAGGCTGAAAATTTATGTGAAATGATACTGTACTAGGTAAGTATAGGAAAAATCCACTGAGGTTTAGTAAATAGTGCAGAAGCTGCATCTAGCTTAGGAGAGAGTGCTCATGGGAAGGATTGTGTTGTGTTTGCCCTGCTCTTGGTCTTCTCTAGGCATCCGCTCATGGCCACTCTTGGAAAGACTTGGTCCTGGGCTGAAAGAGCCCTGAGTTTGCTCCATATGGCTATTCTTGTGAGATCTGTTTCTGTAAGACAGTGTGTGCTTCAAGGATTTTGTTGTGGTCCTTTTGTTGAAATGCTGCTTTTCATTCCTGCTGGATGCAAGAGAACCCAGCTGAACTGTTCTGTTGTTCATGAGGTCCTATAGCCCAGCATTTGAGCTACTGTTGGTTTCTGAGGTCTTTGGCACAGCTGAAGATTGAGTATAGTAGAGCACACAGCCTGTCCTGTATGTTGAAAATAGGACTCAGATGTCTGTCATAACCTTACTTCCTTTTTGCTCTTGCGGAAGCATGTCAGCTGTGCTGGTCCTATATGTAGATCGATTGGACTCCTCTATTAATACTCATATCGTGTTATGATCCCTGTGTATGCAGGTGACAATAGGGTCTTCATTAATTTGGAAGTACTTGGTTTTCTTATGACAGACAGTAATATTACAAACAGACAAATTAGTAAAGTCATTTTTATTTCCTATTTAATATAAAAAGGTCTTTACAATGGTAAGAAAAAATGGAAGAAAGCAGTTAGTGGAGTGAGAGACGGTAAAATGTTGTTGATACTGTTAACGTGTCTCCAGAATTTTGAGGCCAAAGGTATTTCACAGAAAGGGATCAAAGCTGCCTCAGAAAGCAATAATGTAGCTCTCCTAGAATCAAAAGGCTTTCTTGACTTAAGCCTGCATAGCCTGAATGGTCCACAGAATGCATGTGTTGCCATGTCTCAGCAAGGAGAGATCTACTGCAGCCTGTGCTAACTGAATTAAATGTTGTTTTCAAAAAGTGTCTTAGAGTATTTGGAGGTAGTAACGGGTCGTATAAGTGGAAAAAATTGTACGTAAGAGGAAAGGGAGAAACTTATTTGGTCATAAATGAAGACAGGATGAGTCTCTTGGATGCTATTGCTGTGTAGACTTCTGAAGAAGGAAGAGATCCAAAAGGGCTTTCAGGTAATTTGTCAAGAATAGTGAAAAAGAGACTTAGGCAGTACAGACAGTAGTTCTACCTTCCAGATCCTTATGGTCCTTCAACACACTGGCATTACTTCAGGCTGAGTATCAGTCATCTGTCATGCTTGTCCATGTTACAAGAAGGCTTTATCTACATGCATAAATGACATTACATTGATTTGTCAGCACACAAGCTACATAGAGACTAGGTTCAAGAAAACAGTAGTGCAGTGAACAATGTATTATTCCCCTTGCATTTAACTTCAGGTAAGTTATGTGAAATTATAGAGGCATTAGTAAAAAGAGTGACCTTTATAGCAAGCTGCCTTGACTAGAAAGAACATTCTGGCTTCTAATGTCTTTTGTGTGTCTATGTTTGAAATAGGCATTCATCAACCCAGAAGATACAGCATCATTTGGTAAAGGCGAGAGTGCTAAAAAATATCTGCGGACTGATCCAGATGTTGAACGTGTACGCAGGTAATGTATAGGATTCTTTAAAAGTTATTTTAAGTAGCAGAATAATACTAAATCAAAGAATTAATTTCACCCCATTCTCTTTGGCCAAGCCTCTGTGTGTTTTGCTTTATGTAATAATCTAATATATTAATTTGTAAACCATTCCACATTCAAAGGGTCAGCATGCATACTAAAAATAATGTCATTGTCTGGTTATAATAGCTAACTCTTGGATAGTACCCCGTGTGCATGGGGAAGTGATGAGAAGATTGTAAAATATGACCGTAAGTTGATTTAGTATGAAGCAGTGTACATTAAGTGTAAACCAGCTTTCTATTTAATTTGAACACCAATTGCAATAGTTGCATCTTTTCCTAAAGTGTAAAGGAAATAACAGAGGGAGGAGGAGTAAAACTGTGTTAAAGTCAGGGAACTCCAGAGTTGCAGTGAGGGCGTTAATCTGGCAAATCGTACTGAATGGGAATTAAAGCCTGTGCTCTTTTTGCTGGATTGAATTGAGGTTACTCACTGATGTGTCAGTTGTACAGGAAAGTTGACCAGCCTTCTGGAACAATGCTATTAATAGTACAGCAGTGTGCGACCTGCGGTGTATGTATTTTGTTTTGCAAGATTCATGGCAGAATGTAAGCTGTATTTCAGTGGGCTAACTATTGCAGCTTGTTTAATTTTATTTAGCTGATGGCAAAATTTTCAGTTACCAAAATCTTAACTTTAGAGATGCTGTTTGATACACTTGTACTAACAAGGAAAGCTTTAATGGAATACTTTCCATATCATTGTTCATTAATGAAGCTAACAATTTATTTGCTATATATATTTTTATACCAAAAACTTGAATGTGAATTAACTGTTCTCAACCATCATTAAGGAGGACCTTTCCTTTTCTCCCCCTGAGTGGTTCATGGAGTTGTTAGTTGTTTAATTTCCCAGCTGTTATATAAAAATGAGCACTTTTTGATGAGGAGTAATTCCTTTCTATTTGTAAATTCTAAGAGGACAACTAAGTCAATACTAACTTTACGACCAGATTCCCTTTTAATTGAAACTGTTACATTAGAGAAATGACAACCATCTCATAGAGTCATTTACAAAGGTTAGATTTTTAAAACACTGTATTATCAAATCCTGTGTTGCTGTTTTGCAGAGTTGTTCAGACTTCCCCAGACCTAGTATGTCAGCTTGGTTCTAGTTACTCTGTTGGTGTTACAGCATCTGTTTTTTCCTCCCAACAATGGTTCTTAATGGAAGTTTACTCTTATTTTCTTTTGCAAGCTTCATGGCAACAGATAATGCCACATAGATGTAGCATGGCTTCTCTTATATAAGTGACTGGAATTTGTTCTGTTTATGGGTATAGAAAAGACATTACTTTAGTGTACTTTTTTGGGGAGGAAAAAAAAAGCTGGAGGATGTGTTTCCTTGTAACGATAAATGAGTTCAGAAAGCAGCTGCAGAACAGCACCATGTTCTGATTCTAGTTGCCTGTGAAATTTGACATAATTAGTAAGGCTTAGAGGTTGTTTCAATCAGTAAATTTGGCTGGAAGTATAATTTATCTAAAGAGGTAAAGGGAGCAGGGAAGGTTTAGGAAGAGGCGTGAAAGAATACTTCAAGATCTGGAGTTGAGTCTCAACACATTTTTAGTAAATTATATTATGGTTTCAAAATACCAAACATTTTTCAGCTATTTTAGTGCTTAGTAGTGAAGAAAATGAACCAAAAGTGTAACTGTCACACCTGTTAGATGTTCAAAAATAACATTCTTCAAGATGATTGAACTTCATGAACATTTGATGAAATGTTTCATATATAGGATATTTCATGTTGTCTTTGTGGAGACTGCAAACTGAGCTTATGGGATTGAAATAGACCATCTGGGCCATGAAGTCTAGTACTTGCAGTCACAGTCATCCAGTTAGTTGATGTTCAGTTGAGAGAGGCTACAAGAAAATTCCAGCTGTCTTCTTCCCTGCCTTTCCTTGCATTCTTGCACACCAGGCGCAATCATATACCTCATGTAAGTCCCTAATATGACCAAGATCCTGTGGAAAAACTCAGACCTTTTATACAGAAGATCAGAAGCTTAAAAATGTGGGGTGCAGCAAGAGAGACCAGAGCAATGTCAGATGAATGTGCCAAAATCATTTCAGTAGCTGAATCAAGCGCTCACTGCAGGGGAAGCCACCAGTTGTATTAAGGCCTTAACAGCAGCGTGATCTGAAGATGCTGAAAAGTAACGATGCTCGAAGTGGTTTATTCAACAAAATGTAACACTATAAACCAACTTTGCTTCTTTTTGCAGAGGCCACCTGAATGACCTTGAAAACATTGTCCCATTTCTTGGCATTGGACTACTGTATGCTCTTAGTGGCCCTGAGCTGTCCACAGCCTTGCTGCATTTCAGGATCTTTGCTGGGGCTAGGATCCTTCACACTTTTGCATACTTGATCCCTCTTCCCCAGCCCAGCAGAGGATTGTCTTGGGCAGTTGGATATGCAGTAACCATCTCAATGGCATACAAAGTGCTGAAGACAGCGTTGTACCTGTAGTGGTAGTCGTACTTTCTGTATAGTATTCGACATTCCATGCAAAGTTTCCAGCAGTGTATGTTGATGTCTTGAGAGAGCCAGCATGAGTTCTCCGTGGTGACTAGAATTCATTTTTTTTAACAGAGGCTTTTCATTTCTGTTCAGAAATATTTCTTTCTGGAGAAAAAAAAAAAATCCTTCTCCTTGTATTCTCTATTCATGGGCTGCATTGCCAAAATGTTAGGTTGAATGTTCCCTTTGCGATTTGTCAAGTGCTTACGATTCTAAACATGCGATGATGCTGTATTGATAGCATGTGTGGTAATTTTCTACAGATGCACTATTTTTGCTGTAGCTCTGAAGTCTAAATCAATAAAGACAAGAGGAAAAAAAAAAGTGTGTTTGTATTTTTGTTTTCATTTTGACTCTTCTCACTGCAGCCAGCAAATAGCATGTCACAATGTATCAGGAAGAGATTCCAATCATACAGTTCTTTGAAGAATGCTTACCTTAATAATAAGATATAACCAATAATACTAGGCTTGTTGTAAAAAATCTTTGATGAAATTGTTGTTTGTATAATCCTTTTGGGATTAAAAAACCCAAACCGTTGCAGCTCCATTTCTGTCAGTTGAATAGATTAAAAAGAAAAAAAGTATTCAGGCAAAACTCTGTTTAGTGACACTGGTGAAAATTCGAAGTAATTCTATTTGTTGAAGTTACTCCAAACATAGGTTTTTGTGACTGAATAAAGTGTAGATGCTTTGTAGAAGATTTTTTTCATTTTTTTAATAAATTGAGCATAAAATGACACTTGCAAATGTAATATCAAGTAATTCAGATGTGACTGTATAATTAGTTTGTTAGTCACACCATCATAAATATGTTGCTGATAGAAAATTTTACTTTTTGCTTACATCTTTCTATGATGTGTTAGTTTGAAATATTTTCTTTAAAGATTCTTCCTGGTCTTTTTTGGTTAGTTTGTTCATTGCTGTGGCTTAATAGCACAAGATTTCAGGAAAAAAAAAAGTGACCCAGAGAAGTCTTTATATCCAGAGTGCTGGTCGTTGGTAAGTTTTAACCAGCAGAAGTCAGAGCGCAACATGTTTGGATTACTTTCCTACCCCGGAAGCTGTGCTGCTGAGGGATTGCCCAGAGAGGAGCTAGAGAGTTCTCTCTGCTGCTTCCGTATGCCAAAGGCTCTCCTCTCCTCTCCCTCTCCTCTCCCTCTCCTCTCCCTCTCCTCTCCCTCTCCTCTCCCTCTCCTCTCCCTCTCCTCTCCCTCTCCTCTCCCTCTCCTCTCCCTCTCCTCTCCCTCTCCTCTCCCTCTCCTCTCCCTCTCCTCTCCCTCTCCTCTCCCTCTCCTCTCCCTCTCCTCTCCCTCTCCTCTCCCTCTCCTCTCCCTCTCCTCTCCCTCTCCTCTCCCTCTCCTCTCCCTCTCCTCTCCTCTCCTCTCCTCTCCTCTCCTCTCCTCTCCTCTGTGATGTGGTACCGCAAGACATATCACAGGAGGGCCTACCTCTCTACCCACAGTCGTGAGATGAGCCATGCAGCGTTACGTTAGGCTTGTAACTGAGAAGGCTAGCAGGAGTTGTCAGGAAGGGTACAGACAGACTGCTTTTATCCAAACAAAGGAGATTTTTATTGCAATTCAAGGATAGCTCTTAAGTCATGTCTGCTAAACGAAGGGTGGGACTTGAAATCAAGAAGTTAACATTGATTTACCAGAAATTAAATTTGAGTGAAGTAGAGCTGGATCCTCCAAAAAGAGAATGTTTAAGAGAAGGTAGATTACAAGTAGAACATTGTGGAGCTTCAGTTCCTGGCCTGGCAGAGTAAGCACATGTCAACACCTCTGGGTTACCAGGGACTCCCAACAGAAAATGGGCTTTCGTGTTTCTTCTCTTCGCATCTTTCTCCACCTCTTCCCACCTGTATGTTTTCTTCCTGTTCCTTCTTACTCTGCTAGCTTTTCATGGGATCTTGAGACCAGCTACCTTGGATGGTGTCATTGCAACAAGGTAAGACTGGCTGTCAGCCCTTCCTTGTTTGAGAAGGGCTAGTGATGGA
The DNA here is from genome assembly GCF_011004875.1 of Balearica regulorum gibbericeps. Classification (NCBI taxonomy): domain Eukaryota; kingdom Metazoa; phylum Chordata; class Aves; order Gruiformes; family Gruidae; genus Balearica; species Balearica regulorum. Next base: position 70,838,923 of record NC_046184.1, read on the forward strand.
GGGAGAAGGGGTGAGACTGTGACCTTGAGCTGGAGCCCAAACCAATCGTCATCAGAGTCAACTTGCCAACTCAAGTTGTTCAGTCTGTGGCTACTGTTGCTTCGTTATATCATGCTACCAGCATCTAAAGCTGTATTTCCCTCACTTTGTAGCTTGCCTCTTCTTTCCATCTGGATGTCTTTCTGTCCCGTTAAAACAGTGGGAAAGTAGCTGCCATGCAGAGGGACCCATTTGAAATTCTGTAGCAGAGTCCATCCTTCCCTTTAGCACTGAAAAGGCTCTTACAACAAGCCCAGTTGTCGTTGCCAGACATGCAGGAACAGCATTTTTAACTCCTTTTGCATCACACCTCTGTACAGAAATCTCATTCTGAAGAGACGTACCTGGAGCCTGTCTTTATTTCTGTGACCTTGCATTTGAAACAAAACTAGTTTTAAATCCTGTCCATGTACTCAGTGATTTCAAAGCCCTGAACGTACACTCGTTATGTGCTGAGAAGTAAAGATAAACAGAAACCCTTAGAAATACCTAGAGTGATTCAATATTATTCTGTGTTTCTCTTGCATTTATTTTAAACCTATATTTTATTTTCCTTTGCTCCCACAAATACTATCTGTGTATCTGGGTGGGGTACATGCTCGATCTGGGAAATCTGCCTTACCAGCTTCAGTCACACTCTGACTGCCAGCTCCGTGGAAGCGTGTTGGAGTGGTCCTTGTCAAATGGCTCTTCTGTTTCTCCAGGCCCTACCTTAGAGAGATACACTGTACCTGTTGTTGTGCAGCTGTAAACCTTCAAAAGGTTAGCTTATTTTCAGGAGAACTAGTAAACAAAGAGTGTATTAGTTGAATGTATTACTGAGCTAAACTGAATTTTCACCTTTTAAAGCATGCATATGTGGATTTTGGACTGAGATGATCAGGTTCTATTACAAAATCATTAAATGAAATAATCTGTAACTCTGATGAAACGACTGGCTCTTATCAGCAGGTATGCTGCTTTTGACCTGGTGAAAGTACAGAAAAGGCTAGTCCATGGGAGATGTATAAAAAGAGGTCAAACCAACATCTTGAAGGCTTCATTTCTGTTCCTTATGCCTGTTATTCCCACTACTAATCTTTGGCAGCTGGAGAAACTATGAGTTTTCTTCTCTCTGCAAATTATTCCTGGCATTTTATATTCTTACTTCTCCCAAATACCTTATGTATCTTTGAAGTGGCTCTAACAGTTGACCATGAGGTATTTCAAAATGCTAGCTGACATAGCTTGACCTAATTAGCTGATTTCATCTCCTAGTGAATTTCATAGGCTGCTTCATTTTTAGAAGTGTGAACATGTGAGCAATTAGTTTTTGACTGTGGGTAAATGCTTATGTGCCTTTGGCCAAAGTTATTGTGTCCTGGTTTTCATGGCTGCAGACAGATGCGCTGTAGGCAGTGAGTTTGTGAGAGTGCTGGTGACTGGCAAAGAGCTCTGAGCTAGGACTTGCCATTTGAGCATGATTTTGCATCCTGTCACAATAAAGTGGGTGTTTATAAGCGATGCATTAAATGCATTAAATGTTTCCTTGCATTTTCAGAAGCAAGCGTATATCTGAACTTCACTGCCTTCAAGGTATATATTTCAAGAAGCTGGGTCAATGTTTGTTTCTGAAAGTGATGAAATTATGTAAGTCACCAAAATACAGGAAAAGAAAAGCTTAGATTCCTAATTCACATCACTTTGGGATTTTGAAAAATTTTCTAGTCACCTGAAGGTTGGTATGGTCATTACTCCATGGTTAGTCATGTCTCTTCCTAGCTACTTACAGGAACAAATTCAATCTAGATCTTTGGTGGAAAATGATTCTAATGTATGTCCTTTCTAAAAGAAAAAAATAAAAAGCAAAACTTAAAAATACCCTTTAAAAAGTAACTAAAATGTTGTCTGTTATGAATCAAACTAACATGTTTTTCATTTCAAGGCTGAAGTTTAGGAAGAACTTCTCTCTTTTCCATTGCAGTACAAACCTTGTCCTACCAACTGAAATGGCACGTCAAGTGTTCTGTGAAAGGTTTTAGTGACATACATTAAAATACTATCATGATTAAATACCTCCAGCTGTTGGACACTTAGAAAAATACATCTTTGTGATTCACGTTAAGTGAAGCAAAGCAGTATTAATTAAATACTGATTTTCAGCCTTCCAAATCTTGATTAGTAACTCCCACTCATAGATTTTGAAGGCTAAAATAGATCATTAGCTCCTTCAGCCTGACCTCTAGTGGAAAATATGCCAGGTAATGGCCACCCTTCTGCTGAAGTTAGTTTAATGACAGCATGACTTCCAGAAGGGTGTGTGATCTTCATTCAGAGACTTTGGGTGATGGGCATTGATTCAGTCTTTTCTATGACATTGTTGGAATATATGCACACTAAATTTAGTTTTTAAAAACAACAGAGGTTCTTTTTGTTGGCTTTGTTTGTTGGGGATTTTTTTATAAATCAAGGCAGTTATTAATAAATTATTGCAGTGCAAGAAGCAATACAAAATATTTTAAACAGATGCTTTCTTTCTACAAAGCACCCTGCTCTTCACTCCTGTATGGTCTTGGAAAAATAAAAATCATGCAAACAAAAGTTAGAGCCCCTTTCCACGTGTAAAAAAAGTACTATTCTTCTGTTTTAAAAGTTGGCATGAGAAATGTGAGGTATAATGCCTGATTTTTTTTTTTCTGTTTAATATTGCTAATTACGCATTCTTAAGAATATATGTCATGGTGAATCTGCACTGACAGGACTGTATTCTGCACAAATTCTTGCAATGTTTGAAGTTGTAACCATGATCCCATGTCATAAATTCTATAAGTAATACTACAGAGATGTAGGGCATCCCTTGCTAGCCTGGAGTGAAGCATCTTGAAGTGGATGCTTATAACGAGTGGAAAATGACATCTCTAGCATACTTTCTTCAAAGCCAGCTGAGTTGTAATATGGGCAAGGGAATGGTGGCTGCCTTCTATTAACTAGTCAGCCTGCATTCCTTGACACAGCGTTTCCAAGTACTGACCTGCATGCCAGGTGGCTGCTTTAACCATGGAAACACATTTAAGAGTAATTTATTTTTATGCATTAAAGGACATTTTTTTAGCAGTGGCCATATAATCTCCAGAATTGACTGCTTTTATATCTACTTCTTCTTTGCTGGTGGATCCCAATGTGCATCACCACTGACAGCATCTTTCTTTTATTCTACACTCTATATGTGCTGCTGGACTTTTGAGAGAGCATAAGAAGAGGAAATTCCAAGAAACCTGTCTTTTTTTTAAAAAAAAAAAAAAAAAAAAGAAGAAGCGTGTTTGTCTCATGGGTACTGCTTGTCCATTGAGGGGGAATGAATTCAGAAGGTAGTGTCAGTCCTGCAAAAACAGTAAGGAAGAAAAAAAGAGAGGACTGAAAGGAGGGAAATGCTTTCATGATTGCTTAGCACAGCATCCAGCAGCAAACTGGGTGAAGACTAGTAGATGAAGTGTTGTAAGAGAGGCAGGTAGCTTTCTGCTTCTGTGGTTTTATTTTATAAACCTGCTTTACTATCTCTATTTATAAGAAGTTCATCTTTAAGAATGTTTTCCCTTGTGCATCCAGTCATTATATATCTGCAAAGAGGATTATAAATACCTCGAATCAGAATGTAGATGACCCATGGGCTGGGTCAACTTGGTAGCTAATTCTGTTTAATCAGCTGCCTCTTAAGGCACCTGTGGCACACAGACAACTGCCGTGGGAGGTAGGAGTTGGCATTGCGTGACTATGAAGAATACCCTATGAAACTGCCCCCAAAATGATGTCATACCTATGGCATTGGAGAGGGTGGTTGTTGGTGGGGTTTTTTGCATGGAAATTCATATAATACTTGGTTGCAAATTTATGGAAAAGTATCTGTTTTCACTGCAGTATGCTGGTGGAAATCAAAGAGGACCTTCAGAGCATGAGTGAGTTTGGGAGCTGGGCAGAATGGGTTCAGCTCTGTAAGTTGTCCTGTGTGTTTTGGAAGAATTTTTGAGCTTTGTCTCTAGCCCTCACTTCAGAGAGGAGCTGTAGGAATTGGTGTATGTGGAATTGCTACAGAGGTGCTCAAGGTAGGTGAAAATTCTTAATCTCTAGGTGTCCAAGAGACCTCTATATAATTGCTATAAAGGTAGAACTTCATCTGTTTCCTTTTTTTGATAGAGAGTGATACTAGCAGCTCAGTTGTCCTTGAGCCTGCAGTTACGTTCTAGTGTGGATGACTGCCTCGTTTATTTAGTACTGGGTAGCTGTACAATACAAAGTTGTTTACTATGGGTTTTTCCCATCAAACCTGTGAGCAGGTATGGTCCATCTTACAGGCCGCGTTTCTCACAGAGCAGGGCTGTCAACTTATGTGAGTGTCCCTTCTGTACTCTTAAAGGGGTGCTTTCATAAGAAAGACCCAGTCTGTTACAAAAACATATTTTCTTTGGTACTAAAGTTGGCTGGGACCGTGTAACTTGTGCTACTCAGCTCTTCTGTTGTCTCTGCAGCAATTTGAAGTTTGCTGTCAATCTCTCCTTGTCTTCAGCTGGGAGAAGAGTCCAATGCTACTGATCCGCCTTGTTAGCTGACAGATGGCTTATTCCACTAATATTTCATGAGCACTTCATGATGATTCTGATGAAATGTTCACTGCCAATATAAGTTATAAGCACTAAAATCTTATCATTTGCTCATTGAGTTTTTGCAAGTTTTGTCAAACTGGAATTTAGTTTCTGTTGATACTGAGCCCTCAGTTGGGGTCTGATATACCTGTGTACTTTCAAGGTAAATGAAATTACTTCTGTGGGTCCTCTTGGTTTTCCTCGGGCTTGTTCTCCAAGTGAAAGCTGGAGTGCAGTTTCGCTCTTTGTGTCTGGAGTTATGCGGCAGCGTTGTTTGTTTATGACTTTCATTTAAATTCGCTTCATCTTGAGGGATCCGACTTTCTTCAGACAAATCAGACTTACTTAAAAGAATGACCGTTAGTTCTCCTTTTGTTTTGTCTTTCTGCTTTGCCCAAATGGAGTTTAGTGTTAAGTGTATTACCAGTGTATGTGTCTATGTGTTAGAAAATAATAAAATGGACAGACTTTTTCCTTTCTTTTATTTTGGTCCTCCCTTCAACTTTCCTTCATTCCTGATGAGAAACGAGTGATTCTCTCCCATCCATATGCATGGCAGTAGGTTTTTCCTCCCTCCGTTCGTTCTTAATTTTGTGCCTGGTACCACTAGATGTCCCTCTTTGGCTTTTTTATTAGGTTTCAGGACTGGGCCTGTGAAGAATAAAGCAGCTGTGTTCTGCATCTCTGGCAGATTGAATTGTAGGGCAAAAACATTTTGCTAGCTTTAAAGAATAAATTTATAATGGGTATTAAGGCAAAATAGTGTCTCTGTACAGTAAACTTGTACTAAAAAAAAACTTTATGGAAAAAGTGACCTTTGTGAAAACAGAATATTTAACCTGTGGCTGAAGCATTAGAATGTTTTGGTTTGTTTTGCTTTTTAAAATTAATAAGGCACCGGCTAACTGCAACATCTGAATTCTTCTACTGATGTTCCTAGAGAACTATGCAATTTATATTTTAATTGTCTGCTATTTTTTGATAAATAGGAATCATAAAATGTATTTACTTGGCAGTAGGGTAATCTGAACAGGACTGAGGCTGTTCAAAAACTTGAAGTGAGTAAAGAAGCAGAAATAAAACTCAGAAGCTGTGTCTGTCTGCCATAATATCCAGAGGAGAGACTCAGCACAAATAGTTTACTTGAAAGTATCCCGATAGTTACAGAATTCAACTTAGGAATTTAAAGGTGCTGTAAAAAAATGTATTTATACAAAACTGGGATGCCCTATAAAGCAGTGTGTGCACAGCAGATTTACTTGTCACATGAAATGCCAGGAAAGTGGTGGGGGGCATCTTTGAGTGATCCACTTGGCACAGAGGTGGAGTACAGTGTCAGCATAATGAATAGGACCTTGCTTGGTGGATAGAAAATATTTTAAATTGAGTTTTTATTTAATGGATTTGAACTTTTCATGCCCAATTACCTTTTTGCTGAAAGAGAACAATAATAATAATAATAATAAAGTGCAAAGGTTCAGTTTCATTCTAGAAATGGGGAAATGTTCTCGGAGAGCTGTCAAAAGGCACAGTCAGATCTCAGGAGCATGGAGCAAGGTAGCTAATGCTCTGGAGCAGATGTCCATCAACTTCTTTTGTGGCTTTATATGTCCTTGTCAATGGTAATGTGACAGAATGGGATGAGTCATGTACAGGGACGGATGGCAAGAAAGAGTTGGTTAAGGTCAGAGAAAGTATATCCTTGCAAGGGGTTTTGTATGATTTTCTTAATTTGCCCAGTTAAGTCTTACAGGTGCATGAATTATGGAGAAACCCACCCTGCAAAATGAAGCTAACAGGATTTAGGGAAACTATTCCAGGGTATATAAAAGTAAATCCTTCCCACAGAAGGCTTAATCCATCCTACAGCAGGAATGTAAGAAGGATGAAGAAAAGCAACAATCCCTGTTAAATTCTATGGGTCTTTTCCTTCTGAAATAATAACCTGTTCTCAGTGAACTTCTGTTGTAGGGATTTTTAACTCCAGGCACATGTACATCTATAAAGAGAAGCTTAGCCCAGATGTGTTGAACAGTACTAAATAAAAATGTACTTTTAAGTGTGTATGTAATGTTATTTATTTAGTTCTCATCACTATATCTGGGCTACAATGTATTGACTGTAGACCTAATTCAGACACCAATGAATTGAATGGAAAAGTTCCCACTGACTTTCACAGACTTTGTATCTAGACAAGTAGTCTCTATCATTTTCCATTCATTTAATTAAGTATGTGCAGAATACAGTCTGCACTAAAATATTTACTGTAAGCAACAGTGTCCGGAGAAAATATAATATTTTATAAAATTTCAGAAAAAACCCAACCTGTCAGGTAGATGCCACCCTACTTCAGCTTTCACTCTGCTATAACTACCACTAGAAGTGGCTGGTCCATTGTTTACATATTCTTGATCACAGCAAGAGCTTTATTGATGGTTGGCCTTTGACTTGGCGTTAGTGATGGCTCATATGGTGCAATCCTCAGCAGGGGACATAAGAGAGCACCACTTTAAAATGGATCCTGCTGGCCATGTGGTGCTGTTTTGTTCTCTACGCTGCTAAAAGGGCCACTGTCAACTTGAAATCTAGTCAATTAAAAACAAACAGGCTAATATGTGCTTCATGTCCCCAAGTCCTTTTGCCAGTTTCTGTGGGATTGCAATCAAGAGCATCCTATTTTTAACCATGTTTTTCTCATTCTTGTTGGTGGCTTTTTTCTGTGTGTGTGTGTAAGTATAAACCATGCTAAAGGAGGTACTGACTTCTTTGCTGACATGGAAATGAAAGAGTGAATATGACCAAACCCAAAGCACACAAAATAAATAATCCACATTTGCTTTGTGTATTTCACAAAGTAGGAATAAAAGGTATTTTTCCTTTAACTCTTTCAGTTACTAAGAATTTTGTCTAAAAATTTACATGGAATGAGCTTAACAGTAGAATAGACAACCTTAGTGTTTTTTATGGCAACCTCTAAAAATAGTAATTTTTAAAAATGAATGAAGTTTGTCAGACCTGAATAGACATTTTTAAAATACTGTTTGAAACAAAGTGAAAAAAAATCATTAAAATTACTCTGATTGGAGAAATCAAAATATTTTGTTTTGTGAAACACTACAATTAATTATTTTTACAATGGATGCAGTGGATTTACTATGCATTTAGCTACAGATGACATTTAACTATGCTTATACAAACTTCTGTTTTGTCTAGAACCACCCCCTCTGAATTAGTAGTTCCATTAATTGGAGTCTGGAGCTGCTCAAGAAGGGCTGTGTTTTGTTGCACATGGGAATGCCACAGGGGCCAGACAGGGCTCATCGTTAGGGGACTGATTCCAGGGGCATTGAAGATTATCAGTTTCTGTGAACTGCAGGGCAAATTGGTGGCATTCAGCACTTTGAGTGTATGGGTTCAGGTCAGAACTATTGACTTGGGATGTTGAAAGACTTTTGCAATGTTTTCTGTCCAGACCACTAGATGACTTCTAGAGAGCTACCCCAGCACCTGCGACAAAAGCAATGCAACTTGTGGACAACACATATCACATCCACTGAAGACCAGAGACTAACTGACCATTGAGATACCAGTACAGAAGATACTGATCTCAGTCATATATTGAGAGGCTCATCACACAACTGAAATTGTTTTTCAGCTGCTAGTGTAACTACTGTTTCTCTTTAAGTTTGATTATGAATTTTCTCCCTCCTCTGTCATGAAGTATTAAAGTGAGATGAGCAAACATACCAGAGAGTGATCCTCGTATTCTCCAAGGTCTCTGTGCTGTCAGTGCACTTGGTGTTGGCAATAGAAAGTCCACTGCAGCCCTGGCAGAGCCAGTTGATGGAGTGGTTAATGATGCAACACTTTTTTTAATAATGCGTCTCATTTGGACACCACAGCACATCCTGTTTGTATTTCATCTCCTTTCCCTGGTACTTTATCTATGTCCACTACTCTTGTGTTTTGACCCAAGGGACTTTTATTTTAATCATTTGCTCTTCCTACGTGAACTTTCTTGTACATACTTAATATTACTTTACTTGGGACTTGAACATATGGAACAGATATTTTTAATTCTCACAGTTAACGCTTCATTGCTTAAAAGATATATTTTTCTACTTTCAAAGAAAGCGTTTAAAATCTCCTATGTTCTCGCTTGCTACCCAGAAAGATGTTTAGTGCTGACCAGGAATGCATACAAAGTGAAACTCTTCTGATTTCCCCCCCTAGCAGGACAGTAGCTGACTTTAATGAATGAAGAAGCCTTATCCAGTGGGGACTTGACATTTCTCTGCAGGCATGTGGGCTCATTTGGCCCACTCATGGACCTGTTTTATGTAGTCGTGTTAGGGAGGCACCAAATGCTGGCAGATAAGTTTTATTAGCAGGGCCTTGATATTGTGAGAATCTGGTTACAGACAGCTCTGACCAAGAGTAGCAGTTGCTTGCTTCTGCTCATAAAACCTGAGAGTTTTATAACTGGAGCGCCAAAAAGCCTGTATTCTATCCCAATCTTATTTTTGACCAAGTCAGGTTTCCAGTCTCCACGCTTCTATTAATAAAAGGATTGAGCCTTAATTGAATACTAACTGCTGAAATTGCCTGTGTACAAGTTGGCTGAGTTGTCCATCACACACACACTCTCAGGCGCAAATGTTCAGCTGTAAGGTAACAGAAGAAGAGACATAGAGACAAAAGGCAAAGTGCCAAAGAAAAAAGTAAAGCAATGTGGTACTTCAGACTTGAAATTAAGAAACTTGTTTGACTGTTGACACGTGACATGAGCTGAGCCACCTCTTTTTGGTATGATTTTGTTTCTGTCACCTTTATTTTTGTCACTTTGAGCAAGGGACTCTATCTTATTACCAGTGAGACTTGTACAGGACCTAGCATAACAGGATCATGTTCCTGGTGGAAGCTGCAATTTTAATTTGTTGCTATAGGTGGTACTGTAATATTAATACATAATATAAAAGAAAGAATAGGAAATAATAAAAAGGCAAGAACAATCAATAAAAAGAATGGTAGCAAACAAATGCCCATGTTTCGTACCGTCTAAGGAGAGTTCCAGTTGAGGTGTTTTTAAAGCATGAAGGGGATATGGTGACATTCATGTAGTGGATTTTGAACTGAGTAGTGCAAGTCTGTTAGATACTTACTGTGTTTTCAGATCTCTTCCACCAAACCTCACAGAGCCATGGCTACATCACACTCTGCTCCTTTCTCCTCACCTGATAATTGTCTGTGATAAAAACCTGAGTGCTTTACAAAAGGGTTGTTCCAAGATGACCAGGCAGTCTTTAGATAAGACATGAAAGTTAGAAGATACTTTCCAAAATGAAGAAGGTTCTTGATGTAGGCAGCCAAGAAAAGTTTGAATGGAGTCTCATCCGTAAGACAAGACTTAATCTCCAGAGTCTTCTCCAGCCTCATCTTGAACAGTTTTCCCTCTCGCTTAGCTTTTTTAGACTATGGGTTTTGTACTTACAGAGAAGTACTACTTGTTTTCTTTCATTTTATAGTATTGCCATTTTAAAGTCTATGTACTGGTTAGATAGTCCAGAGAGGAACTGAAACATAGTAAGACTTGTGCAGAAGTGCCTTCTGAGAGAGTTCTGTAGATCTCCCACTTCAAATTATCCTTTTTTGATACATGTTACTTTGGCCAGAAGTGTGAATGTCAGTATCAAGCTCTCCAGCTTTTCCTTGGTTACTAAATTTGGGAATGCAGTAACGTAAATCAGTATTCAAGGCAGCTGGATTTTCTCAAAGCTGCTATTCTGACAGGATAATGCTTACTGATCTTCTATAGTGGCATCCGTAATAACACATTCTCAAAGAACAGTTACTGTACAATAAAGGTGATTCTTTAGGCTGTTGAGGTCAGCATGGGTCTCCTAGCTTGTCCTACAACCTCAGTGTTTAGAGTTCTCACATATTGTATAGGCTTTGAGTTGCAAAAGTACAAAGGATAAATGCATGTCTTTCTCTTTTGGACTTTAGAAAGACTTAGAAGGGGTACAGGACTTACATGTTATCAGCAGACACACTTTGTAGAAATACCTAGTTCATTTTTATATACTCCTCTCTACCTTGAAGGATATGTGGACTCTTTTCTGTAAGATAAGAAATGTGGGGTGGAGGTTTGAAAGACATGAATTTTTTTAGCATGTCAAGGAAGACACCTGAAGTAAAAATACATAGCATAGAATCATAAAGTAATTCAGGCTGGAAGGGACTTGTGGAGATCATCTCGTCCAAAGCCCTGTTCAAAGCGGGTCCAGTTAGGTCAGCTAGCTCAGAGCCTTGTCCAGCTGAGTCTTGAACACCTCCAAGGGTGGAGATTCCACAACTTTTCTTGGCAACCAGAAAGTTTAGTTACTGAAGTCTTATCAAAAGTTAGTTACCAAATTTTTTTTAAAAAAATAATATAACCTTGTCCTAACACTTGTAGCCTTGTCATCCCACCAAAATATAGAGGCACCGCTCTGCCTGTATAAAGGAGGGGGCAGAAGGTGGCGACGGGAAAGCCAGTGGAGTTCTTGAGGCTTAAGGCCCTATCTTGCACACTTGAGATGTGTTGCTATGAGGTGAAGAGCTACGTTCCTTGTAATGCCTCTTGGGTGCCACACCATGGAGGTACAGGAGCACCCGTAGGGGAGGCTCCTAAATAGAGGGTCCAAAGGAGCAGAATTCAATTCTGATGAGTTTGTGCTAAGCCTTGCATAGGGAAGACAAGGATGTAGGTTCAGGTCCCAGCTGAACCACAGCCTTCTATTCCCTTAGACGAGTAATTTGGGACCTGATCCGGAAACCATCAGTTACTTGGAGATTCACTACTTAATTGGAGTAAGCCTTGAATCTTCCCTGCACCTCGTTCCTATCTCGTAAAACACAGCTGGTGAAACCTTTACCTGTTTTGCTTATCTGCATCACAGGATCTTTGGGACAGTTATCGTTGCTAATTATGCAATGGTAGTTCCCCTGCATGCTACCATAACGTTAGTAATAATACTAGTAACCATCTTTCAGTATGCGATTATGCATTTCAGTGTAGAAATGTTATCGAGAAGGTATTCCACAGTGTAAAATGTTTATTGTATAGTCTGAAAGGTCTCTCTCTGTGTGGCATGTGCGGTTTTTCAGATATAGTTATGTTTACTCAGTACTGCCTATAAAATATGTTTTAACCTCCCCCCTCAAAATATATTCCACTGCATCACTGTAATATCCTTGTGAAACAAACATTTGGATTTTTTAACAACCAAAACCGTCATTTCACAAGGCTTTATACAAATGGGAAACGTAGTTAAGATTTATTTATTATGTAAAATGGCAGGGATTATTATGTTTATTACTTTTAAATTGCACAATGCTTTTACATTAGGATCAATTTTAGAACACAGGATTAGCTACTATAACTACTGGCAGTTTTGGTGCCTTATTACCTTCTATTATATTCTGAAGTAATTTTCATTTATTTAATTTAAACTTCTGTCATTCTGGTTTTTCAAGCCTTAATGTCTCAGTTTCTAAAAATCCAGTTGGTGTTTTCTATCTCCGCTGCTAAAGAAGTGCTGTTATTAAGTGATTGGATGACTTGTTTAGTCCCTTGACTATTCCAAGGCTCACTTTGCTTAATTTAACTACTGTACTCGCCTGCTCCCTCTCTCCTCCCCCCGCCCCTTTTTTGTTCTTAATTGTTTTCAGAGTACTCAACTTCCTGTGGGGAATCAGTCAGCACGCCAGACTTCAAAGCACTTGTTACAGTAGACCAATTTGGCAATATGCTAATTTAAGCCTATTTTTATATCTTTCTACGTTGTTTCTATGCAAACAAAGACCATTTTGGACATTAGCGAAAGAGCGAGGTCTTTGGAGGCTTCTTATTGCCTCAGATCTTATTGGGGGGGAAAAAAAGAGAGTGACTGTGAACCGTTGGAGATGGAATATACCTGTAGGGTCTCATTCGATACATCCTTCTCTTAATTACTTACTCCGTTTTATTTGATTTGCCCAGTCTGGTCCTGGTCCTTCAAGTGAATCTATATACTTTGGATGTGGATTTGCTTTAAATCAGGGCAACTGGGGTACAGCACTTACTGTATGACCGTGAGATGTGGGGCTGAGGGGCCTCAGCTGTGCAAATCATTATGGCTTCACAGAATGAAAATATGTGAAAACTAAGGAATGCTTAATTAGACAGGTTGAACCTCTGAAATTTCCAAGAACAGTGGAACAGGTTGAATCTGTGAAGTTGTTTAAGTGTGCTGGGTGAAAATATTGCATCTATAATTACATGCACATTTACTGGCACGGTACAAGTTAAGCTATCAGACACCTGACAGGTGAATCTAGGAGATCATAGAATCATAGAACGGAATTTATCCACAGACCCAGTTGCATGACTGAACTGCTTAGAAGGATCATTAATTCATGTTCCTTCATGGATGAAGTTACAGAGTGGTTTGGGCATAATCCAAGTAAGATATTATGTGTTTTACTTTAACATTACACATCATCTCAGTGAAGTCAATGAGGTCATAGTTCCAGCTTCATTCATACTGGCTGTGCACGTCTTTGAATTGTCTATCCTTAAAGATTTGGTCTGGATCCATCACAAAGCTATGATTAGTGCTATTTCTGTTAAAATAATGAGAGCACACAATTTGCTGCCAGCTTTGAACTTCGTGCTGTTTGTAAGGTAGAGGATAGCATATGTATTATTTTATAGAGAAAATATTATATTTTGTAAAAGTTCAGAGAAAAAACCTGTCAGGTAGGTGCCACACTACTTCAGCTTTAACTACCACAAGAAGATGATGATGATTTGGCAGGAAGTATACTGGGATGATTTTTTGAATGAATCTGAACTGGCAAAACAAGTTCATTTTGGGTCTGGAGAGCACAGTGGTTTTGTTACGTTATTAGGGACCAGTGTCTTGTAGAGCCATGACCTTCGATTTATCACCTGCTTATAGTTAGAGGTGTTTAGCTTTTCAGTGGGATTATTGGATGATAGAGAGAGAAATCCTGGTTGGATTCTGTAAGTCTTCGGTGGCATCAGAATCTTGTTCAAGGCTGTTATTAGCTTTGTGTTTAGTAATCGATGCCTTTGCAGTTCTTGATTATGGTAATTTCATTAGTGATACGGTTCCAAAATGGCACGGATTGATTTTTGCAAGGAGAGCCTTGTATACAAGTAAACGACAGGAATTCTTTTATTCTCATATTCATTTTTCATCATCAAACTGAGGAATGCATTTTCAAAATGCTCTTTCCATTTAAGAAGGCACTTCTGTGCTGGAGGACTTCAGACATGAATGGAGAGGCTATTGTGTCAGCAGAGGCTGATGGCAGGGGCTGCGTGCTTATAAAGGGCATAAGCAGGTCATATTATGAAGAGTTATCAGGAATCTCTTACATGTAACATATAATTTTTATTTGAGAAGATGGTGAACATGAACTCAGTATAGAGTGCTGGCACAAGGACCCTTATGCGAAGGCTATAAAGCGGATTTCTGCGTTACCCGCTTTCTGCAGAGGGAGCACTGTGCAAATCCTGAAAAGGCCAATGTGAAGACTACATCTGAAGATCGTCCAGCTACTAGCTGAATAATTATTATGATCTTGTGACCTGAGATCATACTAAGTTCTTAGGGTCTTCCATAAACTAAATCTGAGGTCTGGCCCTTTGGAGAGTCTGATCTATTGCTGTGATTAGTAATGCTGCTTTTTTGGATGAGTGTGATCAAAGGTGGTCTTTCGTTTCACAATCTCATTTGAAAAATGGAAACAAATGTTGGTTAATTACAAAAGGAAAAATTAAAGAGATGTGTAACTTGGGTGGGGTTTTTTTTTAACATGGAATTTAGCTCTTTCAGTTTTTATAAGAAATAATAAATGTTGGTGGATTTTAAAATGAAAACATAATTTTTAAACAATAGGTTGAAAAATTTTAAAACAAAATATTTTTTAACTTTTCCAAGCTATTTTTTTATTTTTGTTTCTTATAGCCAAAACTGCTGTCCGTCTGGTAAACAGTTTCAGACTCTAAAATGGTATTTCTTGGTAGTTATGCCATTTGATATTTATATACCTTGCTCCAGTACAGTGTTTCTTTAAGAAATGGTCTTTTCTACATTTAACCACATCTATAAGGTGGAGTGATGCCTGCGTATGCAAAAGATCAAACTATAATAATGTCTTTGGAAATGGAAGATAGCAGACTCTCCAGTAGCCCTCATTAGTGGAATTATATAGTTATAGCTAAGAAAATTATTATCTGAATACTACAGATGGTTCAATGGCTTCTTAGTGCAGGGACAGAGTGAAAAAAAATCGTAAGCAAAACATGCTGGGAATGACTAAATGGAAAATGAGGAAATTTTTTTCTGACTCCTAGTAGAAACGGCTCCAAGTCAAAATGTCAGATTCAGATAGCTGCAGACCTTGAGGCTAATGAGATCTGGATCTGTATTTTGTAGCTTGCATCCATATTTTAAAGTGAATTTGAGATCTAAATTTGTATGTGTGATGCAGTTTAATATCATTTGAGGTTCTGGTTCCAAAGAGCTCTTAGCCAGTGATCTGAGGAGCTTCTGAAGAAGGCAATGGAACGTACACCTCACATTTTGCCCGAGTCTTTAAAATCAGAAAGATGTTATATTCTTCATGAACGCGAATGTACAAAAGAAGTGTCAGTATTATACAAGCGTAGGAAAGTAAAACAACTTCTTTCATAGTAAAAGTTTAGGTCTTGTCCAGTAGATGTTTGTTGTTATTTATTGAATTTTGCTGCATTGATTTCTGTAACTCTGACTATTTATCTTTCTACTGCAACACACATTTCAGTGAAAACTCTTTTGGGGGCAAAAGGCCAGAATGAAGTCTTTGCATGGCTTATCTCTAAAGTAGGAAGTGAGAGACTCAGAAGTTGCACCTACAAAAACCAGTGGGGACTCTTTGATGTCTCTCTTAATGTGCTGGGTTTAGATTACTTTGTGAGTACAAAAAGGGTGAAAGGTTTGAGGTTACTTTTAACTAACTCTTAGGATCCTGATTTGTCCATGGGGTAGTTTTTAATAGAGCAGATACAAGGGGATGGGCTATCAGACGCAGTGTCTTGAGGCTGAAATCCAGCCTCTGTCCACAAAACACTCGCATGACCCCAAGATTCATGATATTTTCAATATGATACTTCTTTAAAGGGAAGAAGAAGGGAAAAAATAAAAAAGCCACAGCACGGGATATTTTTTCTCCGTTTTTTCAGCCCTTTCAAGTCATTTTCTCTAACTAAGAGCACAAGATCCTCTCTTTTAATTTTTTGCTAATTATGCAGATGAGTCCAAGATGTCTTAGCGTAGAATGCTAAGTAGCACAAACTGCAAGATAACGTCACGGAAGTAAACTGCATGATGCAGGGGATTTAGCAGGTACCACTCAGTCCTGTGATATTGTAGTATGTTTAGAAGTGTTCCTGTTCTGTGGCAATTAGTCGACAGTTCTCTGTTCACCATTTTCTGTATTATCCATAAGTTTCTGCTGAAATGAAGAGCTTTGTAAAAAGGAGAGTTTTAAGGCTAAACCATTCAATCCTGCTCTTGCTTTCTTAAAGGTTTACTGTGTTCGGGTGAGCCTGCTAGTTCTATTTTGGAGCAAATTTGTCCTATAAGCAAATGTAAAGTAGTGTGGCAATGTTTAAATTTCACTGAGGGAATTTTAAGATAAATAATACTTCTCTGAGTTTTGTACAGGTCAACTCTGTCCCTTAGTTCATCTATTGCTTTCCTTCATGTTCTTCCACCTGTGTGGGGCAACAGAATACAGTGTCAATAAGCCCATACTCTTCTGACCTCCTAATTCGAACTGCAAGAGTTTCTAATAAGCTGCCAGTCCTATCGCATATTTATTTTTGCAGTAGCGCCAAACCCACAACTAGTATCTTTCACTGTTAGATATTCCCTAAACACAATAAATTACAGTTTTATACTGTTGTAATGACACTGTCCTTTTAACTTGGTTGATTAAGACCTGGTTTAGGTGTACTGTCTTTAGTTATGATGTAAGGCTTTCAACTCATAAGTAATTGCTTCAAGAATTCTGTTAAGCTGATGTTACTGCAGGATTCCTGACAAGTGGGAAAAGTACAAAGAAGTATGCAAATAAAAATATCATGAAAATTGATCCTTTTAGGCACGATGCTGATAGGAAGCCTAAAGCTCTCATCCAAATTTTCTTTACAGAAAATCTGAAATAACTATTGAAATCAGTCTACCCCAGATATATAGCTACACAATTTGGATCAAAACCTAGCCTTGAATATTCCACTTGTTTCTCCACTTTACTCACATAGGGAATTGGTAATTTCTGCTATTCTTTTTCAAATAGAAATGTTACATTTTCACTCTATGGATAAATGGATTAAGGATTTGTCAGGCCAATTTTGCAGCTTTCTTTCAAGAAATTCACAAACCTTTAAAATGTCATAGTGCTTTTATACTTTAAAATGTCTTAAAGATCTTCCTAAGGAAAGGATGCATATTATTTATGACTTTCCTATATATCTTGACTTCAAATATTTAAGTTTACTAATTACTGGAAGAAAAAGACAACTGTGATTTCTGAACGACTTAAAAAATCAAAGAAAATGTACAGGTTAGGAATTTGTTAGTGTGATGACAATGAGGCACAGATAATTAGAGACTAATTTATGAGCTAATTATATAGGCTGAAAATTCTGCCTCTTAGATCCATTTTGGACAGACCTGTCTATATATGAATCTTCTATCACCTACTCATATCTCTCTTGTTTATCACTGTGCTCTTCCCCACATTAGGAGAAGTAGAGGAGAAAGGACTTTCTCCTTTCAACATTTCCAGGACTGCAGAGAGAACACTGGACGTGCTGGAACAAACAGGGAAACGCTGACCCAGTTCTCTTCCACAGAGGGATAAACCTACCTCTTCCAGCAGAGGAGCTGGAGAGGATATGGGCGTCTTCCTGACCTGAAATTATTTATGTGAGTGAGGGACACAGGACAGACTTCAGTCCCTACATTGGCAATGTCATTGGACTCATTTTTTCTCCCTAAATGCAATGCTGTCATTATCTTTAAATTTCCAGAATTCTCGTGTAGCGGCCACCATATTCAACAGACGATTTAAATATGGATTGTTCCATAATTGAAGCTAAGCTAGGACACTAATTAATCCCTTTTCTACAGTTCTGTAATGAGTTGGCTAGCTTACAAGTACCACTGACCTCTAATGGATGGAATCAGAACTGTTCAGTCATTTGTCATGTCTCATAGGGCACAACTCATGGTGAATCTGCTTTAAGTTAAATAGTAAGGACTTGTGCTTTTGGGTCAGGAGAATCTAATTTCAACTTCAGTTGCTGCCAGGAATTTCTGAGTGGTTGTGGTCTCCAGCTCAAGAGTAGGGTGTCATTAGTGAGCTCAAACGAGTGAGCAGTTACTCACGGGAATGAGTTAATGCTTTGCTCACCACTGTAAGAAAGTTTGCAGTCTGTCCACAGTAACAAATGTGAAGCTGTAGGTGGTGAGAAATTTGTTATACTACATAAACAGTACATTTCACAGCTATTATAAAATTTGAGATTTTTGGTGAACAAAGCTCTTTATTATGTCTCCGTTCGTTGTGGGCTAGCTAGCAGTGATTCATGGAATATTGCTGTACATCTGATTTTAGTTGTTATCCATTAAATCATGTTAACATATTTCAGTAAGTAATCAATTCAGGTTTTGGTATGCTGCTTTAATTCAGGTTTCATTCCTTGCCTAGTATTTATTTTTGGAGGTGCATTGTCCATCTTCGTCTGAGATCATACTGCCCTCTTTGCAGTAGCCATTTTAGGATAAAATGCTTAATAAGATTTGCATTTAAAAAATGAACTAAAAGAACTGGACCCCCTCCAGCGAGAAACAAGTAATTATATCATTTGTATTGCAAAAAAGGAGCAGCTATAAAACATCAGTATACTTTTTAAGAAGATTGATATTCTTAAGAAGCATTACATTACATATAAAATGACAAGCCAGGCGGAGGAGAGAAGCCCTCTCCAGTGTAAGTAACCTGCAGACTCCTAGGCAGAGGCATGGTTTTTATTCTGGATTCTGCTTAATCAAGAACTCTGAATTTACTGCTTCTAATTTTTGCCTTTTACTTTCACGGTACTGGAATCATGAAAGCTAGCGAGCGATATTGTTAGACCTTATCTGTGATCAGAAGATTTTTTTAGCAGATTTGTCCCAGAAAACCATCCAAGTCTTGTATAAAATGTATAGAAGTCTTTTGTCTGGGTAGTTTATCTGAGATTTCTTCTCCTCACTCCTGCTAAAATATGAGCCACTGAAATTTTTGTCTGTATGGCTGGGCAAAACCTGGCACAACTGAGGTGTGGTTTTGCGCTGTTGGTTAATATGGAAGAGATATTTTATGTAGCTTAGATGCCCCTGGCCTTAAGACCTCTTGTTCTAAGTAAAAATATGGGAATTGTTATTCCTCTCTGGTTGGATGACTAAACCAGTTTAAACAGTCTTCGGGCAAAGCACTGTTTGTGCTAAAGCCCATGTAACGTTTTGTGAATGTCAAATAGAAAAGCTCATCAGTTTTTCAAATAGTTGTGGAAATTATGTAATCTCATGAACTAGAATCATGTGGTTTTGGCATTTTATTAATGAAAATATTCCCAAATCAGTGTCTGTTAGCTCGTTTAAATATTCAGCGACTTCTACCCTGAATACAGACCACTTGCAAAAAGCCGCTAGGTGAGTATTAATAAATTAATATGTTAATTAAATCTGCATCTGTGTACAGACTTTATTGCTGTTTGCTTTGCATCTCTTTTAAATAAAGCTTTTTGAGCTTTTATTTTTGTGTGTAGCAAACTTTACATTAGAGTTGGTCAATCTATTCTCATATTGGCAGAAGGGGATTTTCATTGATCGTTTTCTCTGTATTTGCCTTTTTTCCACCTTCTCTAAACCCTAGTGCTGTAATGCAGAAGATTTATTGTCAATGATTTATTAAAATGTAATTCTAAGGTGACTCCTTATCGTGAAAGTAATCTGCAGGCTATCTTTGTTTAAACTTGCAACCCGCTTTGTCAAAGAAAACAGCCTATGAAATTTTCATTATAATAGACAGGTTTTTATAATGAACTGGGAAAAAGCTATTATGACCAAAAAACAAATTGTTAGGAAACTTATGCATTGAAACAATATGCTCATTAATTGTAATTTTTTGGGGAGGGTGAACAATTCCGTTTAATGGTTACATTTTTCAGTCTTATAAATTAATTTGAATTACCCAATATCACTTAATTTTTCTCTAGGAAAGCTTCTGCTTGCCCGAGCAATATTATAACTGCTAATTCAATTACACTGAAATTGTTTAATAGAAAATATAATTGCTTATTCATACAGAATACCCATTAAAGAAGTGCAAAGGCCTATACCCTAGGGTTACTATATATTAGTACTTTGGGAATTCAGATGGGAATGCTGGGTAGGGAAGGTGCTGACTGATCTTTAATTGTTCATCACCTGCCTCCAAAATAATATGAATGGACCCAAACTAAATGACCACTCATTACAAGTTTCAATTTAGGAGCTTGGCTGGGGTCAGCAGATTGCTTATGCTGATCGCAATGATTTGAAGTTGTGATTACCATAAGCAATTTAAATTTTATTGATCTACCCTTCTGAAAGTTGTAATTGAGCATAGATGTTGGACCCGTAGCTCTCCAAACTAAATTGTACTCTGAAGCCCTTGCTGGATTACTGCAAGAATCAATAAGCAGTCAGTCACATTAACAATGAAATAGCTCCATTAACATACAGTGCTACTGGTGAAACTTTATTTAGGAGGGGTGTTAGTTCACTTCATTGTTTTATCAATGAATTTCAGTTGTACAGGGAAAAGTATAGCTTGTGTACACCTAATGAGCTTGCATAATGATAATCTTATATGCTTTAATTGTGAGTCTCTTTATGAGAAAGAAAGATTTATTTTTTTTCTGTGACAGATTTGCTTTATTATGAGCAGAGGAACTATGTAACTGGAAATACAATTTGTTGACTGTGATGCACTGAAGTAACTTGGGCACGAACGTGTTTTCTACTGTGACATATGATCACTATTGGTGGGTTTCAGACAAAAGGTCATGTCTCAAACAAGAACACAGACATACAGTGAGTTTGTAATTTATACACACGTGGAGCTTCCAAGTGGACTTTAGTGGTCAACCTCCCACACACCCTATCCCCCTCCAAGTTCCCTGGACCTCTGTGGCATTGCTGAAGAGATTAGAACAGTGAGCAGAGAAAGGATGGTTGTTCTTACATAAAATAGACAGTAGAAACAACACAGAAGGGGTTAGTAAGATGGATAATAGACCTGCCCGGATTGTGTGAAACAGTTTTTTCCTGTGACTCAAAATTTTGGAAAGATGAACAAACTGGACTGTTTGAAGCATGGCATGGCTGGAAACACAGAAATATCTTTGACTAAATCTCTTGTGTATCCCTTTATGCTTTATCTCTGCATTCACTATACCTGCTATCTTAGTTTGTCATGACTTTACCTCATTGCAATCTTCTTCACTGGTGTACCTTGAAGCCCTAGCTACAGTGCAGCCTGTCTCCCCTCCATACTAGGTTTTAAATGAGCAATAAACCAATGTTGGTTGATTTGATTGGCAGTGGTATTGTGCTAATTGAGTAGTTTTAATTGAGTAAATTTGGATTTGGGAAAATGCCATCTTTTATTCATCAAAATTATAGTAGAAGAGCCATAATGATTACATTTTATGTTCATAAATTATTTACATTTATACCTCTTTACTACCTAAGGAGCTGTTGATTTCATACTATCCCAGACAATCCTACTGGCAACCCATTCATGAAGAAATGAAAGCCACTAGCAGTATACTGGGTCTACTTTAGGCACTGGTGAAAGCCATTGCTGTTAAATATAATTACTTTCCGGTAGCAAAAGATCTCCCTCCTGGTGAAAGGATTCACATGCTTTTGAAGAGGTGTAATGCCATCAACTCTGGCCATGGTGTTACGTAGCAGCATTGAGAGCAGCAGTGCTCAATTACCAACCCCCCTTATGTACTCCTTGACTTGAATAGCCCTTGCAGAACACAAACTATAATTTCAGCACCTCACTACTACAGAATCTGTGGTCTTATAAACACTCCACAGTCAAAATGCCTAACATATAGTTGTGACAGTTCTACACAGATATGTTTGCAATAAAGGCTTATTCCTTAAAATTTAGCAGTAGATCAGCTTTTGTAGACTAGAACATACGCTTCAGAGCAGCGAGACCAGGCATCCTACAGTGAAGAGCACACACAGCCCTTCTCTAGAAATATACTCCCGAATTTTGATATGAGCTGTTTTTTTTAGTGTAGGACAGTTCAACCAGTTCTTTGCAGCTATAACAACACGCAAAAAAAATATTTTTGTCTTGTCCTACAGGTGTAAAAGTATTTCATGATATTTTTGCTGCCTTCTCAGGAATTTATTTTCTCCAGGTTTCTGCCACTATATGCCATTTCTTCACTGAGATGTTAAATTGTTTTTCCCTAGATCTTGGTTTCTCAAGGATTCAATTTAATGCATGTGTACCGTGATCTAGCTCTTGGAATTCCTCTCTCATTCAGCAATTTGATTGGTATGGTTTATGTGAGGTTCTTACTCAGGCCCACATCTACTTTATAGAAACTCATGCAGAGGATGAATAAAGAAGAACACATAAATCCTTTGTCATTCCTTCAGCTGAGGCAGTGTTGTTATCCTGAGGAATTCGTGTGGCACAAAAAACCCATGCTACTTACATATAATTTCTATACCAGCTTCTGACATAGAGCAGACACAGACCAATGTAAGATATGGCATTGATTCATAAAAGGCTTAATGTGAATGGTCACTTTCAAGTATAGCAACATGTTTACAAATGTAAGACACCCTAAAAAAAGACATAGCTGTTCTTTATATAGAAACCATCAGCAAGAAAAATGTTCAGTGAAAACTGTCTTGTGGAAATTATGAGTCTTCAGATAAAAAATTGTACTAATTAGAAGAGGACTTAAGTATTTTATAAACTATAAGATCACTTGTAAAATTGATAATCAGATACATATACTCAGTTTTCAAAAGGGTTTTTTGAATATGGTATTCTACTGCTAATGTATTTCTTGCAGAAAATCTGAGAAAAACATGTCTGATTGATCTATATCCCATATAAAATGTCATGCATCAAGAAAATTCCACATGTACTGTCTAAGTGTTATATTGAAGGCATGAAGAGTTCTCTGTCATGATAGCCCGATTATGAGATATTATATATCAAATTACATTGGGGAAAGAAGATTTTCTTTTAATGCTTCAGATTCTGATCTCTCTATCGTCTCTTTTATGTTAAAGAGCTTTGGGTTTTCAGGTCATTTCTGATAGGATCTCTAAGCAAAAAAAATGAAATAAAATTCCCTTTAATTGAGAGCCCTTTACACTAAAAAAACAATTAAGTTTTGAGATCCATTTAATTTTGACTTGTTTTAAGCACCATCATAAACATCTGCCACCTGGCATAGAAATTACTTCATATGGCAGGTGGGGAGATGAGATTTATTTAAAAGTTCTTTGTCTTTGATACTTTTCCCTGCTGTATTTTCCAGTGGAGTAATTTGAAACTGATGGCATTTAAATAGCCATTTATTGCCATAATTGAAGAATACAGTTAAAAATACATAGAGTAATTGCTGTCATTTCAAGATAAGAATACAGCAGTAGGCATAATGGAGCAAACCATCTTCAGTCTAGTTTGGCCTCTGGCCATAACTCTGGCCAACACTTTGATCAGTCAGAAGAAAATAAAATGCCTTCCGCCTCTTTTCTGTGCATATATGTCTAATGCAATTGATTGATTTATTAACCTGGAATTAAAAAAAGTTTTATTTTTTCCCTCTGTAGATAGTGCTGGATACCTTGGATCTGGCAGCTGACTGTATTCAGTTTTTAACTCATCCATAAAATCAAAACAAGTTTTGTGTCGTTCTCTGAAAAGCACAATGTACACATGGAACCTCCTTCCGTGAGTTGCAATCCGCCCTGTTCCATATGCTCCCTCCCTTACAGACTTCTTGTGTATTTTTTTAATGCCACTGGAATTCAAAAGCAATTTATAAAGAAAGTTGAAGCCTTTCCATTGAGAAATTGCGGTAGTGTTATATAGCAAGCATAAGAGGTGGGGGGAGAAATTAAAGGGACAAGTTCTCCTGCTTATCTTTTCACTGCCTTGGCTTCCTTCATATTACTGCATACTTTTCGCATGGCATTTTAGGGACAAAGAAAGAAAGGCATTTCCTATTGTCCTTCTCATGAGACTTTCAACATCTGTAATGGAATAATCTCATAAGATCACCTGTTCTTGCAAACTTTGAACCATCTTGAGAAAATGACCTCATCTGAACAGTCCAGCCTGCGAAATTCTTGCCGACTCTACTAGGTCCATATGAGCTTAATACAGAACTAATACCATAAAAATAAAATCAAGAAAATTTACAAAAAGCTCTGAGTGCACTATTAGCAACTATAAAATCATCAAACATTACTTTAAATGCAGCCATAACACTTGCTTCTTGTGCCAGTAATTTTCAACAACTGAGTGTGACTGCAAAACAGTATTTTATATCTGATTAATTTTGATTGCTCTTACATTCCGAGTGGTCCTAAAAGTCCTTCCGAATATTGACGGGAGGGGGGAGAGTGAAGAGGCTGATTTACACATTGTAATGCTGTGAATTTTTGCTACCTTGCTCATCCTTCCCCAACTTATTAATTACATTTTTTAAACTTCACTTTGTCTGTGCTAGCATTCAATAAATGTCCCTGTGACTCCATTCATTTGCTGATCAGAAATTTCATGGAAACAGCAAAACATAGATAAATAATAGAAAATATTCTTGAACAGCAAATTGTAAAGTTGGTGACGTGAATATTTTTAGCAAATATCTGGCCTCTGTGTCCTTTGACTTCTCATATTGAGTGTGCATAACATACTCATTGTGACTAATCTAGAGATAAAACTCACCAGAGTTATTGGGAAAATAATTTTGAGCAAGAAATATATTGAGGAAAAGACAAATGAGGTTTAAATGGAGGATTCATTTTATGTTCAGCTAGGACATAGTTTGTCCTATTTTATTCCTTTTTTCCCAACTCTGTAACTGACACAACCAACACTGAACGTAAACCATTGTCTTATATTATCATTAAATTTTCTTGATTGTTCTTTCTTCTGACTTTATTTTTAACTGCTGAGAGAACTGGGCAGATATACTCATTATGGCATTCAAATCAATTCTTCAGCATCTTCCTCAGAGGTTTCAACAATATCTGTTGTCCAAGGACCGCATTCATGGACCATCAGTGTGTGAACGTAGATCTGTTTTGGCCAGCAACCGTCAGCTTGCCAAGCTTCATCTCCTCTTTACTTTCCTTTCAGAGTCAGAACTGAAATTTCCCACAACTAACAATCATTTTAAATTGAACCATTGTCAAGTTTAACTACTTTCATCAATTTTTCCTTTGAGTCATTAGTAAATATCAGAGGCAGACCAGGCAAAAGCCAAGTTTCATACTCATTTTGGAGAAAAGTAAGGTCCAGAGTTTTGTGTATAGGCTTTTGGACATGCAGGTTTAGTTCTCTACTCTGCTACTACTTTTACTACAGAGACTAATCTGCTAAGTCTACGTTTTTAAAGGTAGGTTTAAAACTGCAGTGGCCGTTAAGCTACTGAGCTGAGTTTGAAAATCCCGAAAGCACTTATGGGCCACATCCTCTGCCCCATATTTTCAAACATATTTCAGTGTTTGGTTCCTACTGATCTCAGTTAACCTTTATGTTTTGGTCCCTTAGTTGCGTTTTGTTGTGAGGATATTGTAAGTCTGAAGCCAGATGAGGATTATTTGCCTTTGTCATAACAGATAGAACAAAATTATGGATCTAAATAATCCAGAGCACTATAGTTTTTAATATGGAGTGATCAAGCCCAGATACACTGAATTTTGCATGGTAGATTCACTTTTAATATTCATTTTAATATGACCTGTAGTCCTTCTCTCATTTCATTGACCAAACCATTATCATGTAAATTCTTGAACTATATTTGATGTGTCAGAATTTAACAGATTTAAATAATCAGAGATCAGAGGGTTGTTTTTTTTCTTGCTATTAGAAAAATATCGAAACATTTCTTTTGTAAATTTAAGATGATCCTTTTTTTTTTTTTTTGCAGTGAATAAATTTAATTGTCTCTGAGAGTAGAAATAGCCACTTTTTTTTTTTTTCCCAACCAAGTAGAAGTTTTTAAATATTTTTCTGACCTTTTTGCATTATCTTCTATTACACTGCCATGTAGTGTCTGGTTTATACATTGAAATATTAAGATACATAATTGTTAAAATAGTGTGTTTTATGTGACATAAAAATCTTGTGCATTTATAAAAATAACTGAATAACCTTACGTGAAATCACCTAATAATTTATTAAATATGTTATTAATAATTTATGAGATATGAGATAATTTATATATATCAAATTCTGAACTTCAAAGTCTGAGTCTATTCTAAAAAACCCCCAAAATCTGTCAGCTGGTATAAATTGTCATAGATGTTTTTATTTCTGAGTAACTTTTCTGTATGGCTCAAGATCCACATTTTGATGCTTTCTGTTCAGTAGCAGGCTGGGGAACCCAGCAAAAGCATTTGGAAGGTGCCATGAGGATGACTGCCCACCTGTGTAGTCGTCTGCCAGTGCTGCACTCAGCAGCCACTCAGGCTTCCCTATATACGTGCCTCGACCTAAACCTCCGAGTTTAAGAAACCACGGAGGCTACATCTTCTGAAGGTTAAATTGCTAGTGTTAGTGCGGGTCTTTATGTCATTTCCTCCTAACTTTTAGTCGCTACAATGTACCATAAGGTAGACCTCAGGACTGGAAGAAAGATTAGAAGGATGGAAAATAGACGAGCCAAGCAAACTTTGGAGAGCAGTTGATTGGAGAGGATATGACAACGTCTAAAAGGAAGAGAAAGAGGATGACAAAGTAGAATGAAAACACAATTTCTTCCATTGAGCAGATCATATCTTAGTAGAGATATTAGTTATGATTTTCCACTGACTTGAAGGGCTATAACTGGTGTATGCACTGTGATGGATTTTGTATGGAATTGTGATGATTTCTGCCCTTTGACGATATTGAACATAATTTTGGGGGCGCATGAAATGGGCCTAATATCCCATTTGCTGTCCTTTTGTATAACAGCAGTCCTTTGAAGAGGGAACTTTGTGACTCTTGTCTTAACCACTTTTCAAAATCTCTTTTCTGACGAAGTTCCTCAACAACTTTTGAAATAGCTGGAATTAACCAGAAAAGGGTAAATGCTTTAACCAAGTACACTCCGAAGCACCCCTTTGGCAATGGTTGCCAGAACATTGTACTGATTACAACCACAGAACTGCTGTTTTATGGGGTCTGTTAACTCTCCTAAGCACAGGGCTGCCCTTCTATGACAAATTTTTCTCAGTCTACTTTGATTAGTTTAGCCCTTTACATTTCACAGAACTTAAAAATCCACAGGCCTAAATTACCTATTTTGTAGCTGCCTCCCTTCCATTTACTGAGTGCTTGTTCTGTTTTTCTTATACGTAAAAAATACTTTTTCACAACATTATTTTAGATAGTAAGATACACAGTTTGTGTTGAAGCTGGTTGTGGTAAGTCAGGTATCTGAAATACAACTTGGTGACTTACATAATTAGACAGCTGTAAATGAAGGATAATTCATTATCCAACGACCTGCTAGCCTGGAGCACAAGAAAAAACGACCCTGGAAAGCTCAGATTTGAAATAATAAGTAAGCTCGAGAACTTACTCGATGAGAAGTTTCTAAATTAAAAGTTTCTCTTAGGGACTCAGGAGAGTGAAACAGAATCTTCCTCTGGATAATAAAAATGTTGTTTGCTTTTTGTTAGGGGAATTTCTGAGAAATTAATATTATTACTTTTTTCGAGCCTACCCTCCAAAATACTAATTTGTATGAAGAGGTACCTTTCCTCAGTTGTCTTCTGTGATGCTTAAGTAGCTTTGTGATTCCTGTGTGTTATAACATAGAACAAATTTGGTTTCTCTCGCCTCCAGCTGCACCCTTGAGGACCATGCCACCTATGGAAGGCCTGCTAAAGCACTTTCTTATGAAAACAGATGGTGTCAATTGTTCCTGTAAGACAAAAGATTAAAAGAAAATGTCTGTGTGAGTTAGATTACATTCCATAGATCTGACCCAACTGTACATAGGCAATCTCTGCAACAGGGATGTCAGAATCACTGTGACCCAAAATCATGTTATACTTCAGTAGCAGGATTCTCAAAGAGATACCTTTTAAAATGGAGCATTGTGTTTGACCAGATGGTTGGCCTAAATTTCCATTGTTCCTCTTGGCTCTCTAGTGATATGCAGATTTCTATATTGCTTTATATTTTCTCACAGCTCTGCCTAGTATTTACATTCAGATAACTCTGATGAATAAAATTAAAGAGTCAAACATAAAGAAGCTACAGAACACGTTTGTCTCTGAATATGTGTGTGTGTGTGTGTGTGTGTGCATTAAAGGTGTACTAAATAGATACTAATCTTGTTTTCTTTTTCTTTTACATGAAAGCTGCCACAATTGGGATAAGAGTGAAATGAACATAAGTATGATAAATGATAAAATGCTTCTGGGAGTAAATATACCACTCAGAAAGAGCATTGCTAATCAAGCAGTGCAGCCAGCTAATGCACTCCGAGAGCAAGCACCTCAAAAAGATTCTAAATTTGAAACATTGAACACTGGCATTTAGCTTGGTTTAAGATGGAATTGCTGCACCAGGGAATCACAGGAGCAAAATGAAGCCTTGGAAGGGGCAGAGGCTTGATGTCTTGTATTAAATGACCAACAAGATCGAGGGGGAAAGAGAGAACTAAAAGCCGAATTTGCTACTTGGTTTGTATTGACTGACAGTTTGGGCAGTGAATAGGATTAGCGAAAGGCCAGGATAAAATCTGGTCCTCTTAGGTCCATAATAGATGTATAACTTGCTGCTGCTTTGTTACAGCTGCATCTTTGAAGGGCATTCGTGAATGCCTCCGTGAAGTTTGGTATCCCAGGTGCCAAAAGGACTTTGGCCTGGCACACTAAAGCAGGCAGCACGCATCGCTTTTAGAGAAGGCAGCATATGTTCCGCTTGTGAATTTCATCTGCCACCCACTCCTCAGGAGTGTAACACTGCCCACACGTCTTGCCTGAATGACTTGGAAAATATATTTTTATTTCCAACTGTTACTCAAAGTTGGAACTATCATCTAAGCTATGATGGGTCAGGAAAATCATGCAGAAAAGCTTCTCTTTTTTAAAAGGAGCGTGAAAAGTACTCCTGGCATGAGTAAATCATACATAAGTCTAGAATGTGTTTTGGGTAAGTATTAGGGAAGTATTTGACAGCGTTCATCTAAAAAACTTTGTAGTTACTCTATGTGTTTGTCAATATTTACAAAATTGCATGTAAGAAGTTGCAAGTGTGACTGTGAATCCATCTAACTTTTCCAGAAAACATTTTAATTTCACCCGATATTTATTCAACCTCTCTTAATCTTGCGACTTAGCTGTTTCATAACTCCAGGAATGGTGGGTGTCCGTCCGTGTGTCTATCTGATCCTCTTATGTGACATGGAAGAGAAAGAGAATTGCAAGCAGTAATCAAGATGTGGTTGCACTGGGTCTAGATTATGATGTTTTCCATTTTAATCTGTGTTCCTTTCTCAGTCATTCCTGATGTTCAATTTGCATTTTTGATCACTAAAATGATGTTGCTGAGCAAACACAGTAACCTCAGGATCTCCTTTTGTAATGGTAATAGCCAGTTTAGAACTTGCCATTATAGCGTACATAGTTACCACTCTTTTTACTTTGTGCATTATTTTGTCTTTATCAACTTTTAATTTCATTTACCATTTAATCGCACAGTCATTTAGTATTGTGAGATCTTCCTACAGTCAGTTTTAATTTTGACAGCTCCAGAGATTCAAAAAGCATGAATCAGGCCTCAGGAAATCATTAGATTGCCTTTAAAATTATTAATCTGGATGCTCTTTACTGTATCCTGTGGTAGGAAAATTTTAAGCTTTTCTCTGAGGCAACGAGGTCTAGAAATACCTTTTTTTTTTTTTTTAATAAAAGTTTATATTGTCCAATAATATTTTGATTTGGGGATCTGGAGATCTAAGAAACATATTAAGCATTCCAAGACAACAACCCAGTTGTCTTTTCCAGCATATCTTCAGAGGGATACTTAGAGCTCAGTGTCTGTAGAGGATGGTTTCACTCTTTATGTGATTTTATATTTGTGGATTTTACTGATCAGAGAGTGATTATGAATGATTAATCAGTAGAAGATAGGTAACCAAGTTGTTTTAGATTTGAACAGCTCGTTTACGAATATTTAATAATCTAGCTGCCCATATGCGTAGGGACAAAAATGCTTTTGCACCTTCCCTGGGAATGAGGGGACATGCTCTGCTGATTATATTTTAAAGGGAAGTATTTGTTTATTATTGTATTTTGTAGTATCTCCTAGGGACATCCTAGTGCATTATAATGCTAAGGATGTTGGGAGAGCAGTACAGTTTGGTCATCTGTATTGTCAGAACGTCTTCCTTCACTTTACTTGGACTTGCCTTGCTCCACAGCTTATCAGTAGGTAGAAGATCCCTTAGCTGCATGGATGGGGCAGCTTTAAAGCCTCTTTTCATATTTCTGAAGTGAAAAAATCTAGTCAGCATCCTTTGTAGATAGAGTCACAGTCCAATTCGTATAGACCTTTTGCATTGAAAAATTACTAAATCCACTTTCCTTAGAATCAGATTTAGAGAGGGAATTGTATACTAGAAACAGTGTTATTGGTTATATTTTGGACACTTAAAGGTAGACAAAAACTAGGGAAACCGTAATCATAAATTATTGTTAACTTTTTTTGTATATCGAAGTGAATGAAAATAGTGGCTTATTTTTAATTTCAAGATTTATTTTTGCAGTTTTACTAAAGGAGGTAAGTCTAAACTCCTGTAATATATGAGCTGTAGATCTAGAAACATTTAAAAAAAGATTGTTCCTTCTAAACTTTTTATCATTAAAATCTTTAAAAATATTTCCTATTTATGTGGAGATTTGTTAAGTTGGAGCACTGACATTTTCCAAGATCGTCCCTTGCTTAAGTGCAGTTGGGAAAGTTGCTGCACGCTCAATTACTTCACGTAGTATAGGCTGTTAGTAAGCGGGACCAAGATCTGGCAGCTTGTAGCTCTGTATTAGCTTAGTTTGTGTTATAGCCAATTGCTGCCTGACCTCTCCACACTGCAGAGGAAATGCAATGCCATCTGTATATCTCTTAGTCACATTAAATTATGTCATTTATATTACATTGGAATGCAGAGTTTACTTTATGCTTTGCAGCAAAATTAGCAGAAGTAATAAGATACAAGCAGAAGCACAAAGGTGAAAATTTGTGGGGCCCGTTTCTCTCCAGCTTGCTTTGATTCTGCCAGGTGTTGAATTTAGGGATAGAGGGCGGTTGTTTAAATCTATGGAGGTGCTAGCATGTGTAAATGTTTATAGGTCTTAAACACCCACTGATCTCGGGCAAGTCTTCCATGTGTTTGGTCATACAGGATCAAGTCCTTACTCTTACTACATTAAACCCTTAGAAATATGAGCAGGAGAAGAGGAGGGGAGAAAAGCACATTGCAATTAGAAAATTGATATACAATTGCTAAAATATGCAAGGTATTAAACAAGAAATTTTGTACATTAAAAAAACCCCTCAAGTTAATACTACCTGATAAACAATTAAGTATACATCCCTCTTTCTTTTTTAGCAGTCTCCATGACTGTGTCATGCTTATACTCTGTGAGTACAGTCTTGGAGATTTTTTGCTAAAAGAAGCCAAAAGGAACCAGGATTTCTCTCCAGGGGGCCCGTTCCAACTCCCATGGAAGGAGATAGAAAAACTGTCTGGATTTAAGTGGGGCTGTGTCCTATGTGTAATTTTTCTATCTTTAATTTCCACAACTACATTTCTCTCGAAATATACACCTATGGATCCAGTATCTGCTGCTCAAATAAAGTATCGTTCTGCCCAGAATATGAGTTACATTCCACATGGAATAGCTTCCAGAAGATGCCACTTTTTTACTGTAGTTTTGTGTAAAATGGAAAGGCAATAAGACTGTCAGTTATTTGGTACAGCTCATGCAGGCTGAAACAGGATCCAGCTGCTCTTTGGACATTTATTGCTTCAGTCCTTTCCTGTTAAATGTCCACTGTCATTTTGGTTTTATGTGAAACCCTTCGTTCAAAAATATGATCACAGACAAGAAGGACTCTTAAAGAAGTTTTCTATGTGCTAGCTGATATAAAACTAGACTATGGCTGGCTTGATAGGCTTAAAGAAATTTTAAATGTTAATTTATGTCCAAAATATGTCCAAAATATTTATAGATGGTGAAAATTTATATGAATCTTTGACATAACTCATCCTATATTTTGTTTTATAAACATTCAGAAACTATTCGCAAGGAAACAGGATGTGCACTGTCTGAGCAGCTTTCTACTCTTTCCATAAAAGGATCTGCTGCATGCATGTTATACAGAGCTGTTGTATATCACTTTAGTCTTAAAAAAATGTGTATACTTAGAAAGGCCAAGGATGAAATCCTTGAATCCAATAGGAAAATTCTTATTGATTTAATTGGAACAAAGATTTCACCTCAAATCCTCAAATGTTGAAAACTAGCATAACTTTATTGAAGATGATGAACTAAGCTGAAGGATGCTCTAGTTGCATTATAGCTGAGGATCTGGCCCTCAGAATGCATGTATTTCTTAGGGTAAGAAAGCAGTCGAGAGGAAATATCTCAGAAGACAAGTAAATGATTCAAATTTAGTTTGCAAGTTTAACCCTGGGCTAAAGAACAGAGCAAAGCCTGTGCTGTAGTCCTCTGCTACCCATTTGTACAGGAGTGATTGTCACTTTAAATGAATAAAATTAGGTAAACTTGTGTTCATGTCAGATTTATATCCTCATTTGCAATACATTAACAAATAAAGTGAAAATGTATTTATACACATTATATAAGCTGATCTGAAATCCTGATGTATGAACCCACAGATTTATAAATTATACTTGTAAATCAATGTAAATTGCTTGGTCAGAATGTTCATGCCTTGCCATCATAGAAATTAGATACAGAAAAGACTGATTCATTTACCTAGTCCATCTCCCTGCCAGCGAAGAATTATTCCTGTTCATTGTAATTTTTCTAGTGTGTTGTCCAGTGTAATTTTGAAAGACTCAAGATTAGATTTTTTTTTCTATTATTTCACTATTAGATATAGATTTTATTTTTTTTTTTTACATCTTGATAATTTAAACCAAGAGAGGTGGCAGCATTTCAGGGCCTAATACTCCGTGGTACTGGAATCAAACATTTCCAAATCACCCATACCATTCAAGAACAGGAAGGACCAGTACAATTAGCGCATAAAAATACAAAGGGAAATGTGAGCTATTGAATCAGCATACTTTTCATTGACGCTTAGATCCCCTCAGTGATGAAAAACCCTTTGCCACCACTTTAAAAAATTGGCTTATTTCCATTTCAGAATGTGAGAAGCAAGGAGTTTAATAAACAGGTGCTGAAGTAAAGCAAAACCTGTATTTATGAAATGGAGGTATTATTGTCTTGATTGAGGCTCTTAACATTAAGGGCGTACTTGGTTAAGTTTTATCTCTCTTTCATTTGCACAGATTCCATTTCCCAGCTCCGGATGTATGGGAGATTATATATAGTGATCTGACACCCATCGCTATTTGGCTGTTGAATCTTGGCAACTGAGTCCATTAACCCCGTAGTGTCCTGTACTTCTGGAGTCTGCTTGAGAGCTGTGTGATGCTAGAGGCAGCAGAGTTTACAGGTAAATGAGAAAAGTGTGAGGCAAACAAGTTCCACAGTTGTTATTGGCACTGCCTGAATAGAGGTTTTGTCCAGTTTCTGCACAATAGGAAGTTTTGCCTGTTACAGTGAGTGACTAGTACATGCTGATATCGTGAGCTTATCGTGAACCTTTCCGTAATACGAAAAGTAAAAGAGACAATAGCAAACTGGAAAACGTGTAGCTGGTTTAACATTTACTGATCAAACTATACTTGCTGAGGAGGTTTGTACCCATGTAATAACTCTCCATCAAATTATGAAATGGCCCTATTTAAATCCCAGAACTAAAACAAGAATGGTAAAAGATCTTGTGACTAAGATGCAAGGATGAATCAAAAGGTCCAGGCTCTCAGCCGGGTTCCGATGCAGCTTGTTTGGATCTGATTAATGTTTCCAGAAGTATCCACTGAAGTTAATGGTGCCCAGTTAGAGGAATTGTTAGCTGGTATTTTCAGAGACTGTGGATGTTCATTCTTCACATTAATTTGCTGGAATTTTTTTTAATGTAATGCTGTTCTGAAGTTCTAGTTCTTTCAATATGTTTTAGGAACTGAGGCTCACAAATAATTGATGTGATTCTGAAAATGATGTCCTTAATCTTTACATCTTGCCTCCTCATTATCTACAAATTGATATAATGCTTTCCTTAAAGAAATGTGATGAGGCTGACATAATTCAAGATGGTAAATTGTTTTGAGATCTTTAGATGGAGAGAGAAAAATACCAACTCTTTATTCTCTGGTTTTTTTTTTTTTCATTTTTCTTCTGTATATGTTCATGTTTTCTGTACTTTTGAACCGACTTTAGCTCTCCGGCTTGGGACTATTCCTCTTCTGAGAATTAAGTAAAAGTCATTTAGTACAACAAAATGAGCTTAGTAATGCACGCTATTCTTTGATGGAAGGCTACTCTACTTTGATCACCAATACATCATCATTCATTACAATGCTTCATATCTGATTCTCTTTTCATTTCCAGTGGCACAAATCAGGAATAATGTCAATGAAGTCTGTGGAATTAAACTGGTGTAAGTGAGGATATTCAGGCTTTCCTTCTGTTCAGACCTTCTTACTCTGACATGTAAATTGACTACCTTTTTACAACAGAAGCCATTTAGGAGTAAATTTTCAATGTTCTGTATGATCATTAGATTGGTATGTAATTCATGTGTGCCATTTTGAAAATGCCAGTGCCCCTTTGAAAGGGTATGAAGGAAAAATGGTTACTTCTATAATGTTACTTAAAAGGCTTCTGTTTATCAAAACCTCATTGTGTCATGAAGGTAGCGTTCATGCTTACTGCAGAAAAAGCACACTTGTCTTTCTGACTGATCTATGGAACAACTCTTGAATAATGGAAACTTATTTTGTACATATAAGAGGGATATATAATCCTCCTCCTGCCCCTTGAAAAAAAAACTAGAAAATTTGGCTTTGCTATTTCTGAATTTAATCTTAATCTTCAGAGCACTAAAACTCTCCAGTGGGGCCAGTGGTTGAACTGAGCTACTGAATATTGCCTGCAGAAATTTATTACAAGATTGAATAATACAGTATTTTCTCCATACTCTTTTAACCTGTTGTGTACCATTAAGATGGAAATTTAGGGCTGGAGAATGGGGGCTGTCACTTACTTCTGCCTGCACATAGCATTTTCATTTTGGGTGCAACAAAATAATAAGTGATTGCAGTTCTGCACTCCCTTTTGCATTTTTCCTTCTTTTGAAACAGAAAGTATTCCTGCTGCAGAAGTGGCTGCAGTTCAGCTAGCTGTGAGGCTACAGTGTTTCATGTTTTCAAATACAGAAATAATTGCTCTGGTTGTTAACAGAATTGATTTCATTACATGGAATTATACTCCTTAGGCAATGTCTCGGGGACTTTTCTGCCCAAATGGGAGTCTCAATAAAGTGCTGGCTGATCCTTGTGCGAGGCTGGAGTTTACTGTTCTCAGTAATGAATCATTCTTCACCAGAGTCTCTGATATACTGAACTATCAAAATGGAAAAGCATTTAAAATATACCATAATTTTATATTTGTAGCATTGAAGACTCAGAGGCCTCTAGGCCTCTTAGCTAAATACAGACAATAAATTATAAACCAAAACAAGAAGCCCGCAGAAGGCATGAGAAAAAAAATCCTGAAACAAACTACCACCACCTTCCAACACGTACACGTACCTACAGCATATCCATCCTCTTAGACATCTTCATGTATGCAAAACACAACAAAGACAAGCTCTCCAAAAAAATGGAAAACCTGAAGCATCCTGAAGGGTGCCAGAAACTGTAAGGCTGTAATTTTGTCTTCTGAAGACAAAGAGGAATTCTGCTGTTTACACCAATAGCTCCAAAGCTTTTATCTGTGGAGGGGTATATTTTAAAGTTTTAAAATATGTTGTATTTAATTGTAGTGTAGAGAGAAGAGTTTCAAAATGTTTGGCTTCTCAAATCATATTTAGTCAGTGGTTTTCAAATACTGATAATTTGTGTATGCCTAAGAATTATCTGATGGAGCTGTAGATTCTTGTACAAAGACTGATAACCTGCTGGGATTAGGCGTATTTTGTTAGCACACAGATTTCCAGGGTCTCAATCACATGTTGAAAATTGCTAATTGGTATCTTTGTTGTCAGTTGCCATATCAACACTTATCTTTTTGAGTTTTCAAATTAACTTCTGCGGTGGGGTGCAGGCCCATTGAAGCAGAGCAAGTGCCATCAGTGAGATTTCTGCATGGTGTGTATATACACTTTCCCAGTTTTAGTTGCTGTGGGCTTGATTTAGTTGTTCCTTGACTCTCGCTGAATTCCTGAAACAAGCCACACTACTTTCAGGCAGAACAACCATGTGCAGATGAAGTCAAAAGATGTAGTAAGGAGGAGAGAATATAATTCCTCTTTCCAGTAGCCTACTACCAGGTTATTACATTATTAGCTGACTACTATTCAAGTCTTAGTCACATCAGAAGAGTGTGTTTATGCTGCCAGTTTAAGTAACACCATTTCACACTAAATCTGTTCCCCTGATTGTCCACATCATGCACATATGAGATTGCTCCTGAGATCCCTTCTGGATCAACTGTCTCTCTCTCTAGAGAAAATCTAGGAATGGATTGGCCGTTACATTAATTTAGGGGCTGAGCCAATAGGCAGTATGGATGCGATGGCACCACTGCTCCCCTCCTTGCCTGCCTGCACCTTTCCATCCCTCAGCTGGCAGCCCGTGTGACATGGGCAAAGGTTTCTCCTTCCTGTTGTTCCAGGTTATCTGGGTGGGATTTCTAACCAGGCAGCCCATAATGGGCTGGACAACTCCACTTCTCATAGATGTTAGGGCTATGTGTGAAAGCCAAGCTCTGTGGAGAGATGCGGGTGCCCCTGGAGCAGCCCACCAGGAGCCAGGAGCAGCTGTTGGGACTCAGTGGCATTTGATTTCTGTTTGGAAATCTGGAGGCTCAGCTTTGGTGTGGAGCCTCCAGAATGTTTTGCTCTCCCCTTACCCCCTTTGGTCTCACTGATAAAATATTTGCCAGTCACCAGTGGGGCTGAGTAGAAGGTAAAGAGGAAATTATGACACAAATTCTGATCATCTGCCTGTCCTCCAAGGTATGGATCCCGTTAGTCCAGGGACCCTGAGAGGATGATCTGGTGTGTTCACAGTGGCTGGTAAGAGAATAAGTGTTTCATGGTAGAAAGATACATTTCATAGTGACCTAGGGGTATATGTACAGAGTGCTGATTAATGCATTTATCTGATAATTTCTCTCTTGATTTGTTTAAATAAAAACATGAAGTCATACCTTGTGGGGGATTAAGTTAAAAAAGGGGAGTGACAGTCTATTCCCTGTGCAAGCAGAAGAGCATGAGGAAGTGTCTGCAAATCAAATCTGAACACAGCAAATCCACATTCTGGTGTTGGTTTTACATGGTTGTGGGAAAATAGCTGATTTCAGTTTGTAAGATTGACCTGAAATATAGCGGCTGTTTGTGTCTCCTTCTGATATTTTGTTGAAGCTTTGCTTTAACTTTTATGGCCAGTAGCAGAAAGAGTCCCTGTGTCAGAAAATAAATTTCATCTTCTTTGCTTTTAGATACTCTTCTACTTTAGCAATTTTTTCAGGTACTGCAACTGAATGTAGAAAATCTCAGAAACTGCACATTCTTTCATTTCACTGTTTGAAAACATATGTCCAAGTCATTGGAAAGAGTCAGAATTATACAGAGAACTCTGCTTTGCTTTTCATTTACTTTTTCAAATAGATGTCTTTCCACTCTGCTGTGTCTCAGGTCACTTTAAAAATGGCTTTAATATTTGTAGCAAAGGATAGATAACATCAATTTTTCCCTGATAAAAGGGATTAATATAGGAACTCTACTGTATAGAAAATCAAGTTTCTTAAAAAAATAGCTTAATGCAACTTTTTTTCCTGCAACCGATGTGTTTGTTTTCTTACCCCCCCCCTCCTCCAAACATAGTTTTAACATGCTTACAGTTGAATCTTAAAGAGGTGGGAAATAACCACTCAGTTACCTTCCTTCATTGATGTTTAATTTTTAATATAGCTTGGAAAATAAAAATGTATTTTGTGGTTATAGCAATCCTTTTAAACATTTGCAATGGAAAAGAAACAGGTTAGAACATACATGGCCTAAATTATGTCACAGACCACTGCTACTTTTCTTGGGTTTATTGTATTTCTTTTTTGTTTGTTGTACAGCAATTTTAGAGGCACTGGTCAAGGTCTTTTTGAGGCAGGGCCCATGTTGCAGCTGCTTGGAATTTCCCACCAAAATTTTTCTGATTTAAAACAAAAAAAAATTCTCAAAAATTTTAAAATCGCAAAAATAAGTAATTTCCCAGGTAAAATACTCCTAATTTTCTGGACATATGAAAATAGATTTATATTTTTCTCGGGCTTTTTTCAATCATGCACTGAAAGATTTAAGTGGGCAGCTGAAATGCTACAATTCAAAATGGTGCCGCTGAACCTCAAAGGAACTGCACTTTACATGTCTTCACGTCTTATTCTCACATACCAGTATGTTGGCATTCAAGTTGTTTCTCTGCAGCCAGACTGATTTTACTGTTGTCTTGCTGGTTGCCCACCAGCTGGCAGAATTTCCCAATTTAGAGGTAGTGTCTCTGGTACTGGATGTGTCAGAGCTACGGTGCGTGTGCACAGCAGCTGATTTGCACATTGTGCGGTAACCCTGGCGTGGCCTGGACCCGTCACACCTGCTGTGCGTGCACAGCACATCTGTGGGTATGTGTTAATCATTACCAGAAGTAGCCACGTTTATTTTTCTATGGAAATTTTCAAATGAAACGGGGAAAATGAATTTGCTTTCAGAATAACCTTAATGAAGAAAACAAAGAAACAATTTCTGACCCAGACTGGTGCACACATTTTCAGTGTCCCTTCCTATGATATTCCTGAGTATAAGAAGAACATTTTGAATGAGTGCCTTGACATTTGTGCAGGACAAACCAGTTCAAGTCATAGTACGTGAGTCGCGGTATTTGGCAGTAGTATTGCAGCTACATTGGTGATGAGAAACCTTTGGACAATAAAGTCCTTGAACTAGAACTAGGTTCAAAGTGCAGATTTCACATCCAGATTTCACTCCTGGTAAAGGATGCAGGCCCTCTGGCTGATTAGTTTTGTTAGAAATAGGAGCCAGCTGCAATACCTGGGTATACCTTCCTGTTTGTACTTCAGACCACATTAATGCAGCAACAGCAGTGACCAAATTTCTCAGTGCAGACAAGTCCCTAAGTTATACATTTTTTTAATGGGATACTTTCATTAGTGCCTTAGCCGATATTACTCATAAACCAACCCTTGCGCTACCAGGTTTAATCATTGTCTCGAGGCAGAGGCTTATTAGTGCAAGGTCATTCTATACTTTTTTATTTCATATTTTCCCTCAGAGAAAGTGAGCGATGTCTCCAGAAAAATCACCTACCTCCTGCCTGGCATATCAACATCCACAGACTTGCTGCCAGCATAGATGTAATGCCTTTTGGTCAAACTTCATGTTGCACCAAAACAGAGAGTTTACAGTAAAAGACAGATAATAAGATCAAGTCCTGAAACTTGTATGTGGGATTATGTAAGCTGTTTAAAGAATTAATGATAAAACTTCTATTAAAAAAAGTGAACTGTTTCTTGAAAATATTAAATCTCTCATTGCGAATTAAGTGCTTTTGAAATGCTGGATTGATAACTCTGCAGATCAAAGTCTTACGCCTGGCTGAGCTACTTACATGTCCCCATGGCCTCGGAGCACCCCACAGTCTAACCCTCAGGGGTGGGAAAATGCTCTGATTCCTTTGCCACTGTTAAAGAATTGAGGTGCAAGAAAGGCAAAGTGACATATTTAAGCTCATATTAGAAGTCTGTGCTGAAGTAGGGATTTCAGACCAGGCATCTGATCTCCTTAGGTAGCAATCCAAATGGGAACTGTCACCTCTCTCCTACAGAAAAGGCAATGACAGCCAGAAAGTCTCTGATCAAAAAGCATGGGAGATTTCCCAGTTCGATCAAATCCCTGGCCCTTCAAGAGAGAAACAATGGAAAAACAGAATCAAGACAGAGAGAGTAGTTTGAGGTGGCTGTCGCCAGTGTGTTGGGAACTGGACTGTGATCTAACAAGCTTATTTGTTATAGACCAGTGAATAATGATGCATAGCATAATATTTTTTTTGTAATTCTTTGCCATGTGAATACTCCTTGTTTTGCAGTGTATTTCTAATTGAATTTTAAATAACTTGAAAATTAGGGGAAGATTTCTGCTGTATCACTGTTCTTCCAGCTGATGGTGGGAATGTTTTAGATCAAAATATGCCAATTAAATAGAAACAAGTTGGTCCCCCTGGAATTACCATTTTGCCTTTTCCTCCTGCCTCCCTCTCCAGGCTCCTCAGCAGCACGTGGACAGGGTTTCTGGGCTTCTTCATTCTTTGGTGCCTTACTGGACAAGGAACCGAGAAGCCAAGATTTCCCACACCTCTGTGTTCATTGCTTCCTGTTTTTTAACTCCTGCAGAATACGCTAGGAGGAATCCAAATTCAGAATCTGCGTGACAAATCAAAGATTTCTGCACGGGAGAAATTGTAGTTCTTTGATCTGAAGTACTGGCATTGCTTTGTTCATTTACATCAGTAGGAAATTCAGCCCATTTTTTGCCCTGTTCTCTCTCTTAACCCCAAATAATAATAAATAATATTTCAAGAATTAAGCATAATTAATATATCATATTTATAGCTACGTAAATTAAAGAGGTCTCAGCTAATAATGTGAATCGCATAATTTAAATAAATAAATAAAAGTGGTATAGCAGAAAAGCAGTCAACCATATGGTTTCACCATATGCTGAAGCATACTTACTGTCCCTTATATCCTGTATTCGCTGTGAAAGCTATGTATACATATTCACTGATAAAAAAAACCCCAGCCCTGCATGAAAGAACTTTAAAGCTACAAGATCAAGTGCTCTGTATTTGGACTCTGTGAAAATTCATGCAGTCGTAATTTCTCTAATAGGTGGATATCACAAAGTTATGGTCTTTGTGGGCTTGATCATATCAGTTTTTGCATAGAAGCTCTCCCTCATTCACTGAACATGGTGTATGGTAGTCACTGAATGAGTACAAATATTCATACAACGGCATTGATCCATATCCTGAAGTTGTGTCATATATGCCATCTCCTCTTTTATTCAATGGAGAGGTAGTTGCAACAGGAAAAAATATTCTTTCAGTTGAATTTTCTACTAGGAAAACTTGAGGTAAACTTTTCATTCCAACCGAAGTAAAAGTTTTCTGCCTTTGCACAACCACCATATACCTTTTAGGATGCAGCACTGCTTGCTGACCTCTTCAGCTAGAGGTGATCTTCATGATGCGCTACATTAGTTAGTGTCCACACTTAAATAACCTGGGATGCCCTTTGCTCTGTGAAAAATGAAGCCATTTTAATACTTTGTCTCATTCTGAGAGAAAAATATGTTCTGGAGTAGTAACATACCATCTAGGATGGTAAATCCATTTTTAAGCAGCTCTGTTTAGAGGGTTGCTGTAGGGCCCCAAAGAAAGCTTCGTCTCATGAAGGATTTTGGGTGTGACTACTGTGGAGTCGCTGCCAGCTTATGTACAGCAGCGATCTCGATACTGGCAGCATAAAAGTCAGCGCAAGCTCTTTGCTGGAGCTCGTGCTACGCAGGATGCTGCCACTGGCACTGAAGCTCTGGCGTGTCCACCACAGCGGTCAGTGGTCTGAGCAGTGCAGCTGAAGATGGAAGCAAGAGCTTGGGAGGTGACCAAACTCTACCCTCCTCTGTGATCGCAACGTTGGGTAGCAACTGCAGATATGTCTTATTTCCACAACCCTTTCATCAGAGAAGTGATCCTCTATTTCTCATACATTTATCTGATCGTTTCTTTACCATAATTCACTGAGGCAGGACTCAGAAAGTCTATGTGAGTCAGTTAAACAGTAGATACTGATCATCATTGAAAAAAAAAAAAATGAAAAAAAGAGTGGGAAGGAGCAGAAATTTGTTACATCTTGAAATAAACAGAATGGAATTGGAATTTGAACAGATGAATTATGTTTTTATGTTCATATCTTCTGTGTATCCATAACAATCCCAGGAGGTTTCACATCAACATTTTGAAATCTTTTTGATAAATGCATTCACGTTCTTATCAAAATTGACTTGTGTTTGGATTTCTCATCTTATACTCCAATTAGCATTTGAACCCAACACTTTAAGCACATGATACAGTGATGTCTTGAGTGCATATATTTAATTTAAATGTTTCAGATCATTACTACTGCTGCTACTGAGTGCTATTTTACTTCTGGGGTTTTTCAAGAGCTGATTTTATGATCATTTGGCTTACCTTGAAAATGTATTTTTTCTATAATCTACTTTCTAACTCTCATTTATGTCCTTTTAGAAATATAGAAAACAATTAAGATTATGTCAGTGCTGAAGATACTGAAGTCTTAGGTTGAAACCTAAAGTGGAACCTATCTTTCAAAGAGGAACAGGTCAAAGGAGTTAACGGCTAATGTGTGACTTAGCTCTAATTTTGAGGAAAGAATATAGAGTGATGCTGCTATTATTTCCTGTGGTTTTTTCCTTCATTCTCCTTTTTTTCGATCTCACATTATGCAGAACAGAAAAGTTCTTTACTAGGAAGGCAAACGGAAAAGAAAATAAACCAAGAGGTGGCATCTCCAATCTGATAACTGTACCTAATATAAAGATATATACATATAGCAGTGACTTCTTAAAATAATTATGACCCATATGCAATTGTACCCAGTATTCAAAATTCAAAGTTCTAGGATTTTTTTCTAATTTGTTCCTACTATAGTAAATAAAATGGTCACTACTCTTTCTGTCTCTAGCACTATCAAGAATATAATCAACTTAAAAGACAGAGACTTTTCAATGTGGATGAGATCAGGCCCCTGTGTAACAGAGACAAAAAAAATCTAGAAGTTTGTCATGTCCCTTCGACCAGAAGTTGGCCACAATGAGAGACAAGGTACTCAATTTTGGGCCCTGGTGTAGCTCTCTTTGTGCTGGCTCAGCTGCTGGAGAGGAGCCACAGGGTTAGATTGATCGTCCCGTGTGGAATACACCTCACAAGAAGGATGAAGCATGTGTTTGGCACGATGACCCCACACTATTCCATCGATTGGGACAGAGGGAGGGGGCAGAGCGCTCCACTATTCTGGCTGATCACGAGCCATTCAAAGCCACAGTAAATTAGAGAAGCCTTTCTGAGGTGTGCTAATTTGTACTAGAATGGGGAAAGACACGGACCTAGTGTCCAGGAGATGTAAAAAATAACTTTCTCTGGTCTCTTTTCTACAGTCTTGCCTGCACCTTCTGACAACCAAAAGCATTACAGGAGTCACCATGGCTAAACCATTTTATTGCTATGAGACTCTGCAAGATGAGGAAAATCATGACTATCCAGTTAGGTTCAGAGGACAGTAGACTTCAACCACATTATGCTTTCCAACTCTCCTGTGAAGCTACAGATGATTTCCTCTGCCTTAGCAATCCACTGTGTGAAAAGGAGAGAATTACCTGTCTCTAATGATCCTTGAGATCTGTGGTTGAAAAGGACATATATCGGTTATAAATTCCTGTTTCTTTCTGTCACTCACTGCCCAGACTTTGCTTTGCATGTAGAATTCAAGCAGCTCCTTGTTCTGCAAAGGACATGGCTGAGAGGAAGGAGCTAGCAATGGATTAGGATTTAGGAGAACTTTGCTTTGCCACAGGCTTTCTGTGGGACTTCCAGATTTTTATCTCTTTGTGTTTTGGTTCTCCATATGTAAACTAAAGATAATACTACTCCTCTTGGCTTGATATTTGCCCTATTTATTTAGTTTATAAACTTCCTGGGGTCAGTGATCATCTCTTAGTATGTGTAACACCTACCACAGAGAATCTCAGATATCATTTTGGGCCTCTATGTACTGCTATAAAATAACTGTTAAATAATTATGTTATGGCAGGTGTTG
Source organism: Balearica regulorum gibbericeps (assembly GCF_011004875.1). NCBI lineage: Eukaryota > Metazoa > Chordata > Aves > Gruiformes > Gruidae > Balearica > Balearica regulorum. The sequence goes on from NC_046184.1 coordinate 70,883,264, forward strand.
CCAAATCATCTTGTGTCCTTAGACTTCTAAAAATTTTTTCTTAATGTACAGAAGAAGATTTAGTTTCAGATATCTGCAAAAATTTTTGCTTTCTGTAGAAGGCTGTATGCGCAAGTGTGGAAAGAGAGCTCTCTGAGTAGCGGGAAGCTTTACAGCCAGCTTTGTTCTTGACTAGAATGTATTCTTAAGGCAGAATTGCTTCTGGAGGGTTGTTGAGCATTGGAGCGGTGTTTCTGATCCTATTAAAATGAACTCTGGAGGTAAATAAATAAATAAATACATATTTTCCTGCATGGTGTTTAGCCATTTTGTTGCAGGATTAGTGCATAGGTGTAAAACACCCAGATTCTCCCCACAGATGCTACTCCTCTGAGAAGCCAATTTGCCAAATCTCTGGACATCTGATTCTACTCAACAAATTTGACCAATAATGGGATCAGAAGAAAGGTGGTACATTTGGTTTGATGTCTATATGCAACAGCATTTAAATGTATAGAATCTTGTACATTCTGTATTGGCAAAGAGAAGATAAGTCATTGAGATCTGCTCGGGATAATCAATTCTGTTCTTTCCAAACAGACTCATACCCAAATTCTGGGTAAATAACATTTCTTGAACATAGTTTGTTTTTATTTTTTCTTTAGCATTGGATAGCTCAGGACTGTGAAGGTCTTTCTGTGTCTTGTAGTATCCTATAAAAGCAGAAAAGTCAAGAAAAATCAAGCCCAGATACTCTAAATAGATTTGCAAGCCTTCCGACAAATTTTGTGCTTCTAACAAAATTGGTGAGTAGATACATTTCTTTTATATTTTAGCTGAAATAATCGCCCAACTCCATTGCTGAGCTGTGTATACAAGACACTAATACTACCACACTTTATTTCAGTTTTGACCTCTCCTAGATGAAACTAGAGGAGGTGGTGAGTGCCAGTTACTCTGACAAGAGAAATTGGCAGACAATCAGGCCCAGGATAATTGTGACATTTTTACTTACTTACATTTTTTTGTCTTAGCAACAAATAAGCCCAGCTAGGTTTAGGGAAAATTTTGACTGTTGTAGTCAAAGATCAAAAACAGGAAAGCGATTACGTGAGCACAGCAGAAACTGGGTTGAAGAAGATGCTCGGCATTCAAATCTGCCATTTTTTTTCTGTTTTCTCCTTCCTCCTCAGCTTAAAATCCCTCTCCCTTAAAATAAAGCGCTTTCCCCCCCTCCTTCCTTTCTTTTTGGTGGTTGCAATAAGACAACTCCAATGAAAGTGGTTGTCATGAGATAATCACACCTCTGGGGGATTATAGGCATCTGGCTATGATTCATAAAATCCCTCAGGATTGATTCCCCCTTTCCCTCCTCCTTAAGATAACCACACCTCCTGCTGTGTTTTATGACTTGAAAAATGCAGGTTTTGTGATTATAATGTACACATATTATTTACATTGAGTTATTTTGTTTCATTGCATTGTGCATTTAAAAAAAAAACCAAAGGGGCTTTACTCTCATTTTTGAAGGAGCCCTCACTTCCAAGAACAAACAAGTGGCTGATGACCGCTTCAAAATATTTCCTGAGCATCCATCCCAGGCAGTGCCCCCTTCACTAACAAGAATTAATGAGGCATGTTGATCTTCTCTTTCCCTTCCCTCTTTGATGTGTTTTGCTGTGCAGTAACATTATTGAAACATTTTATGAGCACTTCCTTTTTTGATACACCCTGTATCACATCTTAACACTTAAATTGCTTGGCTTATCCTAAGTACACTTCTAAACCTGCCAATAAGCTCTAGAATATCTGTTGCCAACTGTGCATACACACCCAATCCTGCAATGCTTTGAACAGCATCTTATTCTGCTTATACTTTCTCTCCATTTCTATTAATTGTGAGCGTCAGAAATTAAAAATGACTGCTTTCGTCCAGTGTGTATGTGTGTAGATTTTTAGAAATCACTATAACCAAAGATAAGAACACTTCAACACCGGAAAAGTAGCAGAATCTGTAGTGTGAACTGCTGAAGACTCGGATGGTTTTATTTACACATATTTTACTCTCAATTTAACTCTAGATCATGACATTTAGGTTTACGAAAGTGTTAACATCTCCAGAAAGATTTTACTGAAACACAAGGTGCATTCAGTGCTGTCTTAGGCATCCCTGCTTCTACGTGAATTTAATTCTTTTTAACACTATCAGTTAAAAATAAGAAATGGTTTGCCAGAAAAATAGAGCCAATCATTTGAAAAGTAATTGAAAGCATACAAATTTCAACTGAAACAACAACGAAGAAATAAAGGGCAAGGGAGACATTCAAAACATGGCATTAGTATAATGCACTTAGTACACTGTAAGTGCTTTGCTGCTTCTGAAATTCTCTAACAAGGTGAGTGAAACTATTCTAAGAACACTATTATCAAGAGACACCTTTGAACTGATCTATCCTGAAGAATAACCCCCAGAAAGATAAGGTGAGGAGGAAGGGAAGGAAAAAAACCCACAACCCAGCAAAAAAAATCCCACTAACTTTCATATGTTTGTTGGCCACACAGCACAGCTCCGACTTCTGAACATTTTTCCCCAATTATTTTTGTAAAGTATTGATCGCAATTTAATTTTGCAGTCCCAACATGAGAGGCGCTTCATGCTGAAACGTCTCACAGGAGATTGTAATCAGGGTCTAGCCTGAAGGTGAAGCACTAGTACATAGGTTTTACTCTATTCCTCCACTCTTCATCAGTTCTGGGATTGGAGCAGAGGGCATTCTCAGGCAGATTAATTTTTGACGATGGGATCGATGGAAGATGTTTTTTCCTCCTGACATTGAGTCATCTAATTTGCTGTTTATCTTTGGCTTATTGAGTTTCGAGCATTGTTAAATCATACCTTTCAGCTGTTTAATTTCAGATGTGGATTTTGCATTCCCCTCTTGTACTTTGGCATAACTCTTTTACCTAAAATGAGCAGGGTGATGGGCCTTTTTTGACACCAGGTTACTGCTTTCGAGTCTGTTAAGTACTCCAAGGTAATGTTATAGTACTTTCTAGCCTTTTTTCTTTGCTTGTGGCCATAGATCAGATCATCTCTAGGGAAATCATTACTTGCCATCATTATTATCCCTAGCACCTTCATCTATTCTCCCTTGTTTCCTGACTCCATTGCTTGATGAAGTGCCTACTTGTGAGGACACCTTTAACTCAGGTCTAATAATTAACCCCTTCATTGCTCAGGCTGGTTCATTTTTTGTTCCCTTCCTCAATAAGTTGTGATCTATGAGTTTAGCTTTTGGAGCAGCTCATAATAACAGCACTCCGGAGTTGCCTGTAAAGGGCTTTTCTTGGGGAGGCTGTGTTTTTTTTTCCCTTTGTTTTTGTTTTAGTAGCAAAGTGATCATTTTGCCAAATATATGGCTAATCATAAATAAAATGCTTTCACTCAAATGAAAATTGGTTTTACTTAACCTTTGCTAAAGGAGTTTATATGTTATTGCTTTACATTTCACGGGGAATCCTCTAACCTTGACCTAACTCTGAACAGTCTATGAAATATTCTTGCAATTATTAATTTTTACTGACTCAATATGTATGCATTTATGATAAATATTTGTATAATATAGTGACCAGTAAGAGGTGGCTAGAAGCAGTAAGTTATCTTTTCATCGGAAGCTGCTAAACTACTATACCTTACACTAACTTCGAATAGCCCATTTGTAATAATCAGAAATGTTTTCATTTTATATTGCCATTATCTTAGACTCAAGGCCAGGGCTAGCTTGTACACTATATGATGGTTCAGGGAGATGTTATGAGGAGTCTGTTCCTCCTGTTCAGAAACTCAACATGATCGGTGCTTTCATTCCCATCATGTATGCACGGACTGTCTATCACAATCACAGCGGTTCTATGAATTCCATAGGAAGCAAAGGGTTGAGTCACACCAGTTCTTATTTCTGCCCCCACCACCCGGGAAATGACATAACGTTTCAGCTTGCAGCATGCCCGCTGGATTCTGCCAAGACAACACACCACCACAATCCTCTCTTGAGGTCTGTGACCACAAGATGTAACTATACTCTAGGGGTACATGAGTGCTATCTCCGTGATGAGCGTTGCAATTCAGAGCTCCTGTACGGAAATCTTAGCTCCTGAAGAAATGCACCGGCTGTCACGGATAGCCTAATTTTGCTCACAGCCCTGCTAATCTAACCCATAACCCACTTGGAGGAGAAGGGAGCTTAACTTCCAGTCATGTCACTGATCTCCTGTTGCCTCGCCAGTTCCTTTCCCTGTTAAAAAGGAAGGGTCATAGTGCTCAGCATCTCCATCTGGCCTTTTGAGCCTTCCCTTTGATCCGTTCTGGTCCTGTAGTCCTTCATAGTAGGTGACCCCACCAAAGCAGCAGTAGGAGCCGGTCTCTGGTGGACAGAGGAGTGTGCCTACCTCTCGGCACACAGCCCAGCCATCAGCTGCCAAACGGAGTCGTGACAGTTGTGTCATGGGCAAAGGGACCCCGTAGGCATTATTGGTATGTACTTGTGCGCATAACGATGTGTATGTGTATATGTGAATAAATACATGTATAAATGTATGAATAAACACACATACATGTTATGCATATTCATAATGGTCCCTATACCTTAAATAAGATCTTCTGTCCTGTGTGTTCTAGCTGTTCCCTTCTGCCCATTTTAATTCATATCACTTCCAAAAGTTTTCATCTTTTGGGCGGAAGACTACCCATTTCACTTTTGAAAGGTGAAAACCTCAACTCACACTGCTTGAAGTTTGAGGAAATATTTTGGCCAATTTATGTGAGAAAAGTTTTCAATATATGTTCATGTTTTACAACTAACTGACATTTCCTTACTTGAAAGCACTTAAAAATTTAAGACAGAAGGTTGACTTGGGCATGTTATTTTCCATATAATAACAATGAAAGGGTGATGAAAATAAAAAATGCTAATTAATATAAAGTTAAATTGAAAAATCTCATAAAGGTAATATTAAACTTCATTGAAATGTTATTTTTATGGTGAAAAATAAAATATTAGTTTGTGTGGGATCTTTTAATATAAATATAATAACATTTTATACCTCTTAGAAAAGGGCTGTATATACACAAGCGTAAAACACCGTGAAGGGGATGAGATGTTCCAGGGCAAGAATTTAGCTTTTTTTTTTTTTTTTAAAAAAAAAAAAAAGAACGTTGTATTTGGAAATTAGCATATCACGGTTTGAAACTATATTAAACTTTGTGGTTTTAGCTAGTCTTTAACTTTCAGAGGGCTAGACAAGACTTCAGGTGAGGCACGTTTCGTGTCACTTTGGAGTGCCTACCTTATTCCCACGTTTTGAAGCGGTGCATCCCGACTGTTTTGCGAAGCATCCGTCCCTCGGGCCCGGCTGCGTGTGCAGCTTCCCTGCCGCCACCTTTCCCGCCTGCCCACCGCCGGCAGCGGCAGCGGCAGCTCCGGCCCTTCCTGGCAGGGGACTGAAGGCAGCTGTAATTACTGGCTGCAGGTGTAAATGCTTGCTCCCTTGCCCTGAGGGAACTGAACCCTAGCCATGATTAAAGGTAGTTAGCAATCCCTAATGACTACAAGCATGCGGAGCTGATAATTACAGCTACTTTTCATTCCGCCACCCGTGAGGACTGACCTACTGCCAGCAATAAACTTTCTTAAGTTTTATCCTCTCTTCTCTTCATTTTTAGAATTATTTAATTATTCTTTTTTGGTGAGATTTTTCTAATCCTTCTTAACCTTCTTTGGATTGGTGACCGACAGTACGAGAAAGCCTGCTGTAAAGGATCCAGTAGTAGCTGGAACGGGGAGAATACTGGCTGGAAAGGAAATCTGACCCAGTATGGTGACTTTCTGTATTCCATTTGTGCCAGTCATATCAAATTCGTCCATTACTTTGATGTTATCAAACCTGTGAAACTCTAGCTAATGTTACTTTTCACATATTAAAGTCAATTACGAGCTTATATACCCTGCTGCTTGATGGCCTAAATGATGCATTCATGGTATCCAGAATAAGAGTCGGTTATTTGGTTATAAAGTAAATTAGGATGTTCTATCATTAGGCTTTGAGACTGCCTTCTCTGAAAAAGAAAGATGTGCAAATTCCATAAAATGCTTATCTGTTAATCAATTGCATTCAAATACAATCCCCTTTGAAGATATGGGTAAAGGGCAGGGTAGTTGCAGCAGAAGGATTTTTCGTTCTGCAATAGAAAAACATCTCTCCCCAAATCTGCAGCAAATGGTTTCTGGCATTATAACCATTACTTATTTTTCCAGAGGACATATCTGTTCAGAGGATCTACTGTCACCTATGTAATCCCTGTTTATGACTGTTGCCACAGAAATGGCAGTCTTTAAAACTCATTGAAATCTTTTCTCTCTGCCTTCACAAAAAGTTAAAGGCTAATTAAGGAAACGCAAACAGGAGCCCCTTCTGAGCTTTCAGTAACAGCATAACAGATTGGAACATGAGGAACTGAAGAAGTGAACATGCACTTAGTCCCTCTGGCAAAGGAAAAACAAACTTAGAAACACCATGAACTTTTTGGCATTTAAAAAATATCCTTTCTTCCTTTCTACATTGTAACACATAAAACCCAAAATCAATAATGCAGAGCCACTGTTAAAAAAAAAAAACAAAACCAAACCAAACCCTACTACAAGATGCTCCAGTGAAAATATCTCTTAACTGGCTCCAGAGGGGCAGAGTCATCCTTCGTCCTCTTCAGCTGGAGCAATTCCGACCAAGAGGTGATGTTTCTTACATGGTAGTGAAGCAAAGCCAGGAAAAAAGGAGTGGAAAGGGGATTTCAAGGTTGAAACGTCTGTATAGAAGACTCCTTGAAGGCAGGCATAAAACAGTCAGTCAGAAACTTCCACATGACTTGTATTTTTGACAGAGTAGAGCTGATTTCAATGCTGGACTAAAGATTTGCTCTGCAAATAATTATTGTATATGATCCCACTGTTAGGGTATTTATTTCTTTAATGATAGATTGTGGGATAATCCTGTATATTTGAGGACAACTCTGTGCAATCTGACCCTGGGAGAAGCAGGACCTTTACCATGGTCCGTGATAAGGGATTCCCATGAGTTAGGTTTTCATGAGTATTGACTTATGTGATTTGGGGGAAACCATTTCACCTCCTTGATGATGATTCCTTCCTCACCTTTCCTCCCTATTCTTTTTTCTGTTAACTCTTTGTGCCTGGAACTTTTTTACTGATGACTGAATAACGCAAAGACGTGGTTTTGTGTGGGTCCTCTGCGTATGTAGATCTTATTGTTACTAGTAAATAGTAGAAATATTAAAGTCTGGGGAAAACAAACAACCCACCCACCCACACACTCCTTTAGCTAATTTAGCTGCAGCTTAGGTAATTTGGACAAGACTGTTTTTCTGTCTGGAAATAAATACTGGATTGGATTGCACAGTCTGAGTCTTTAAATGTGAAAATTATGAGCATTAAATCTGTGATTTGAAAATGTGTCAGCAGAAAGCAGAGAACGATATGGATACGTTCTGAGGGTTACTGCCTTAGGGTCAATTGAAACAAGCAGATCTGTGGGGCATAACAGTGGAAGGAGCAATCAATTGCAGGTGTAAATATGCCCGGGGCTTGTCTAACTTCCATTAAAATAAAAAGTTTGATAGTGCTAATAATTTCTGTCCCTTTACATTTTAAACAGTTGCTGGCATTGCCTAAGCATTTTAACTGTGTGCTGATGGAATTGTGGGCTTGCTAGAAAGAGACATCAGGAAGGGTGATAAAGGGTAGAAGGAAGCAGAGGTGCAAACCTGCATTTTCAGAAGAAAGGGTCCAAACGAATATCCAGAGGTCAAAAACTGGAACAATTAAAAGTCTCCAAGTTTGCACCAGTAACAAATACCTGTTTCCCATTGTTTCAATTATTGTGAATGAAATTGTGAGATGATGGTGTGCCTGTCTGGGCTGAAAGGGTTAAAACCCCATCTGAGAACCCATGAGGCATATAAGTGGGCTCTGACAGACGAGCAAGGCTGGACTTAGTACTGCATTTTACCCTTTTCTCCCCAGCAGCCTTCCCCTCGTCTCTGCCTCGTGTTACCACAGAGGCCAAATACCAGCGCAGTGGCCAGGTATGTGCCTGCACCTCAGGAGCCCCGTTCATGCTGCAGTGCCTTACTGTCAACCCGCCTTCACCCACAGCTTAGGCTAATGGGCTGTCTCTGGGGTCCTGCGGGCAGAGGATGGTGGGGTAAAGGCAGAGGGGTTTGCCAGGGACAGAAAAAAGTCTTGAACTGCTACAACAAAGTCTGTCAGAGGTTGGTTTTGAAAGTCCTTATTTTCACTGACTTGCCTGCTTAAAGGGTTAGATGCTTTAAGACTACTAATAGTCAATTTTCCTATTTTTGTGTTAACCTGATTGTGATCAATTTTTGTATGTGAGTTCTTGCTGGGTTGCTTTGCTGCTTGTAGAAATAGATTATTCTGCAGTTCACAGATGTGTGTGGATTAGTAATACCTAATGGACCTGAGTCTAATTGGAGAGACAGATATGTGCATGCAGGAGAGAAGCCTTGAGGAAGACCATTTTTCAGTGTCTTTGAGAGAGATCAGAGACCATGATAACTTATCAGAGTAAGTTTTCAGCTCTAAAAATCTACATTCAAATTTTGGCTAAGGTGTTGAGTGAAAGTCAGTTTTCCATGGCTTGAGCTGGCTTCCAGTCGAGTTATTCAGAGACCTTCTGTAACACGCCGTATGCTTTGACTAGCTGAAAAGATTAGCCAGGGCTGTGGCAAGCAATTGATGTAGAAGGGCAGAGGGCTGCCTCCTGCTATCCGTTATTCTTCCCAGAGGTAAAATCCTATCTCTGCTGCTGTCACCAGCAGCACTTCTTTTGATTTTAGTGAGAAGGAATCTGATTTATATGGGCCTTGTGTATGATCAGAGATGCATCCAAATCAAATCTGTGTAACTGATTTTTGGTCTGAATTACTTAACTAATTGTGAACAATAACAAATGTCAAAGTTCAGATTGTCCAGCTTGGGACTGGAGTGAGAACAAGGTGTGGATACAGGAGGAAAAATTGAATTTAAAAAAGCTTTAGGTTTTTAGGTTTAGTTCTATGGGCAATGCTACATAGTAGGCAATACTTTTCTACCACAACTAAATCATTTCTTTGGTGAAGGTAGACCTGGGTGAGTGAGTAGCTGAAAGAGAGCAGGCTACTCTTATGTACTCCAACAGAGCCAAAACATGTTTGTTCCCAGTGCTCTTTGTCCATAATAGGTTGGACATAGAGGACTTGACGAGGCTGTGGTACAGGCTCAGTTTTGTTTGGTTTTCTTTTTGCTAGGGACCATAACGAAACACGGCCATGGCAGGTCTGAAGGTACCGTCTTTTTAAATGAGAGCTGCAACATTTTCTTGTTCTCTGAATTTAGCCTCAAGGATCTTATTCACTCTCTCTTTCAGATCTTTCAGATCACATCTCATCCGCTTCTGCTTTGTGTAATCAACCAATTAATAATGGCTTGAGAAGCAGGCAGGGATAATTGGCATACACTTTGTAGAAGAATAATCGTGAAAGTGAAAATAAATTGTATGGATTGTAATTGTTTTCCTTGCCTCTCATTCTTTTGCACCGTAGCAGTCCTTGTGGTACCTCAGGGAAGAATATAATAGAGGATGACCATTCTGGCTCAGACCAAAGTTCTCATCTAGCCAAGTGTCTGTCTTTGACAGGGACTATTAACAGAGGTGGCTTGGAACCGTGATAAGAAAAAGTAAAGGCAGAGCAATCCTTTTCCCAGTACTTCTCCAGTATCCAGCAATCAACGTTTTAGAGAATTCCTAAGCTAGAATTTGTATATATTGCTGTTCTCCTGCTTAGGTATTCTATGTGCTTCGCTGGCACTGTTGCAAAATCCCACAATTACTAGCCTCATGGATCCTGTGAGGTAGAAAAGTGGTATATTATCTCCACATTATGGATTTTGAACTGAGGAGCAGAGAGACTTGAAATGCCACCATCTAAAAATAGATTAGAGCTGTTACAGTTCATTAGCACAATAAAAACTTTGGGACAAATTGATACCCAGCCTGTCCTTAAAAACCCAACCTCTCTATAAACTTCCTATCACAATACTACATGATGAGACAAGGGTGACTGCAACCCTGAAATTTTATGATAGTTCTGTGTTGCTTCACTTTCCCAGTAAATGCCAGCAACACGATCCCATATAGTATGACTTCAATTACACGGAGTTGCTTCCAGATGACTTTCAGACTCCAAGATCAGGTACCCCCAATTAAAGAAGGAAAGGTGTATGGACGTGTGGGATGTTAATCAGAAACTTGCAGATTGTTTAAAGGGATTTTCAGGTTGTTGAAAATGTCAATAGCTTGTGACACTATGACATCATACTACTAAAATAAGTAACTTGTAGGTTAGAAGGACTTTGGAGAATATATTCCAGGAGCTCTAAACCGATGGCAGGCAATATGCAGGTGGTCTCTTTTATCATTTGGACTACATTGCCTTGGCACAGTCCTGCTACTCTGTCTGTGGAAAGCTTTCAGTGCTCTGTCCTGCTTAGTTAACTTGTGTCCCTCTCTACCACTATTATTTTAGCATCTCAAAATCACTAATATATTTATCTTCATACCACTTTGAAGATGTAACGAGGGCCTGAGCACTATTTTCCAACTGGACAGAAAGATATAGAGAATAAAGTCCACACTGGTGGATCCAGGCATGCGCTGCTCATACCACAATGTTTAACGTTCAAGTACCCAGCTCCAGGGTTAACATCTGCCCTTAGTGAGCTCGACTTTGAAGAGAAATGTGTGTCTTGTATCCTGCTCATTTCACAAGCTTACATCCCCATCTCCACTTGAGCTTCATAGCTTGGGAACTTTACCTCCAGGAAGGTCTTCCAGCTGGCCACACAGAACACAGCTAAGGTGATTCCCCCCCCCTTTTTTTTTTAAAAGAGAAGTTTGAGAGGAAGAGAGCGAACAGGTCTATTATAATGCTCCCAAAATAAACTGGGATGAGAGGCCAAAGCAGAAATATTCCTTACAGCTACGGACTTAGCAGTGATATTTTATCACTTACATGATGATTGAGAGACTGTAGGAACAAATGTGAAGCTGTAATTCTAAATTAAAGACATTAAAGACATTTGTTAGGCATTTATCTTGCTTTATCTTTTTTTTTTTTAATTAATATGCACTCATTGTCACAAGGTTACTGTACTCCAGAAAGGCATTTTGTACAATGAGTACTGAAATGCTCTGCTTCAACTTCAACAAAAAAACCATCAAAATACTTTTATAGCTGTTGCTACATGATTATTGTTCACAGCTCATATGTTTGGTTAACTGTATGCCATCTGGTTTGGATACTTGGATATTATATTGCAATCACGAATGGCTAATAAAGCTGTGTAGTAGGTACCTAGAAGTTCTTACTAATGTAACTGTAAGAGTTAAAAGGTCTATATTTTTTTTTTCTTATTCTGTTCATCCAGAAAGCTAGTTACAATACTAGCAGTGTATTGGTTGGATGCAACTGATAAAAGTTTTAATGACCTTGATATAAAGAAAGGCTTAAACAAACTTTATATATTTTGAATAAGAGATAAAGATGCTTAGAAATACTTCTGGATAACATAGGATAAACCCCAAGTTTCCTGAAAGCAGAAAAATGTTAAAAATCTGGCCTTTCTTTCCAGATCTGTGCATTCACTTAGATGAATAAAATATGTATGCATTTTTTTCCTTTGGTGTAACCATCTACTGATAGGGTTTTTCATACCCATTATTTTATATACGTGTCTCCTCATAAAAACCACCGTTGGGAAGAACATAAAGAAAAATAATCTCATTTATGTTGGTGTAGACTACTTTTCTGCATTGGCCTTTAGAGACACTTTTGTGAAAGGAACCACAGACAAACCAGCACAACCTGGATCCCAGCTTGATACAAAAACAAGTCCATAGATTGTACTAATGTTGGTGGTGCTTGCTCTTTTCCCTGCCAACTAGTTTGCTTATGTATTTTACATGAAAGGAAAGTCAAAGTTTATGGCGAGATTTAAATCCTGATATGCCCGATATCCACATCTTGGCATCTATGGAAAGATAGCGTCAGGATAGGGAAAAAAATTGTCATCTCATCATCTTTTAGTTTGGATTAAAACCATCAGTAAATAGTTGGCCTACCAATGTGGCTCTTTCTTGTTATTTCTCAATGGCAGAACATGTCACATTGCTAAACGTAAATTGCTTTTGGCTAGTTTTTCAAAGTAATTTGACAACACAGTTTTATTTTGCTCTAACATAATCTAGAAAGTGTTTCCCAGCAGTGGGATAAAGGGAATGTGAAGAAACTATTGCACAGAATTCCTTGCCATTTGTTCCTTTCTTACAATACCTATCATTTTTTACTTAACTGTAGCAATCTTCTTAGGTTCAAACGCTCCACTTTTAGATGTATTCAGTGATTACATGAACTATATGGATTTCATACATTAGATGAGACTTTGCTTAGAATACTAATATTACATGCTTTACAATAATGCAGTGAATCCCAATTTGGTTTTGATTGCAATAATCTGGATTCATATGTGCAAACCCTTGCTAATTTAAGTTGATTTTACCTTTATCGTTTTGCATATTACATGATCTAGAGCCACACAAACAAAAGCTTGTTTGGACTTACCGTGCTTTCCTTTTCAGAAAACAGAATTCTTTTTAATTAAAAACACTTTAAAAAAATCAGTATGTGTAATTGCTAACACCTGCTATGTGTTACTAACAGATGTTTCTTACTTACCTAAGGGAACTGTTATAATTACACTATAAGCTTATTGGAATGGCATTTAACCAAGATAGTTTAGGAACTTTAGGTGGTGACTTTGTGTTCTTTTCTTCATCTTCTAAAAAACTTTACATAAAAAAAACCCCAACCCCAGCCAGCCCTCCTCACTCGCCTCCCCAGCTCATGTGCACCAAATACAGTTCACCACAATGAAGCTTTCGGCGTTCAGCCTCTCCTTGCTTCTCGGTCCATCTCTGAGCATCAAGGAGTTCACACGTGTTGCTCCAAACGCAGCAGAGGAGTTTCTCTTGGCAAGACCCAGGATGGGGCAGTTGTGTGAGGTCTTACAAGTCACGCTAATAGCGGGGTTCGAGGAATGCAGACTCACTGCATGATCTTGGGCAGCCCACTTAATCTCCCTGCCTCTGTATTCTTCTCCATGAAACACCAGCAACGTGGCCTGTTGGGAGGCCTACGTCAAAAGTGTTTGCCCAGGGCTTGGAGATCTTCAGCTCAAAGCAGAGGTTGGTTTGACCAGCTCTGTGTGTTTTCCTGTCACTTCAGACCTCGCAGCCCGGAGGCAGGCTGGCCTCGTGGGCGCTGCATGAGGTCTGCCGGCACGGCAGGTTGCAGGAGGTACGGTGGATTCTGGCATCTTCAGACTTGACTGCAGAGCAAGACACTCCACGTTCTCCCTCTGCATCTTCATTTATGAAACTAATCACACAATTACCTGCAGGCATGTGTTAAATATGACACCGGTCTCTGCAAAATAATGGGCCAATTGCAAACAATGAATAAAGAGAGGCAGCTCCATTTATAACTGCTGTTTCAACAGAGCTGTGTTGTAATCAAAGTGATCTGAGGGTGACTCATTAATTAATTGATGTTCTTTTTTATTATGTGCTATTGAGTTAATGAGTAATTTGTGCTAGATAACTCTCTGAACACACTGATTACGTGAGATATTTTCTGGGGCTTTCATACCAATGACATGCTGAATAGGTGGAAGACGGTATTTGCTTATGTATACTCATTATTAGCGGGTTCAGGATGAATATAAATCAGCAGAAGGGCATTTTAAAAGGTATTAGATATATGCAACCCTTACTTAAAGCTTTAAACAGATACTCCTCATCTTTTAATGCCTTAAATAGCATTAAAATCACTTCCTTTATAATACTTCTATCGCCCACAATTGGCAGCTTCTAGAAAGGGTGCCTACACAAAAGATTTTTACTGGGAGCATGTTTGTGCTAATGGCCTATTACCTTGCACATATTGTATTTTGGTTTCCTTTTGCAAGGTACTGAAGTGAACAGTAAACAGGTTTGGTCTGCATCATTGGACTGAAGTAGGAGAAATGTATTAAGTAAGTATGTGATTGGCTTTTTTTTTACCTAAAGTGGTATTTAAAAGAATAAAAACACTGTTCTTATATACAGTACACACTTTACCTTCTGTAGTTTGAGTTGTTAAAGCTTTTGCTTTATTGAAACCACAATATCTCCAATGCCATAGGAGTTTTTTATTCATTAAACAACAAATGGCTAAATTGATAATTTAGTCTGACAACAGCAGCACAGTGGAAGCTTTCAGAAGAATCAGCTAAATGTATAAAATTATACCCAGCAATCACTACAGACCTTCATTTTTGACAAGATTTGTTCTAGGTACAGATGACTGTAAACTACCTACTGCTGAGAAAATTATAAGAAGCTGCCGTATATTATGCTGAAAAAAGCCTTTAAAGTACTTTGTCTGTACTCTTGCCACAGTCCCTGTTTGTTTCCGCTCCCCACGGTCTCCCTTGTCACTGACCACTTTTCAATCTATTTTCCTCAAGTCATTTTATATGTAGGCAAGTAGGAACATTTGAGGGCTTGCTGGATGATTTTTCTTTATTTACGTTACACGAGCATAAATTTGAGCGTTCTGGGAGGGTAGGAAGAGGCAAGAAGGAGTGCTTAAAAAAAAGCAACCCGGAAAAGATGTTAAGCAAGATAAAAATACAATTATGAAACAGATCAACTTTTAGCCCTGGTCGCTGCTTCTGCAAAATCCAGGCTCTCTTGATTCATCACCAGTGGTGGCAGATAACAGACACAGCAGGTTATGGTTGGCAGAGGACCTTTCTACAGTTGAAAATCAAGGTTTGATAATTTGTACTTTTTCATGTGGCTTGAAAAACAGCAACCTAAGAATAATAGATGTTTAAAATTACTGTTATTCTTCTTATTATTTTTGTCTGGCTAAACTTAGGAGATACAAGTGGAAGCATTCCTGCCTGGCAAATGAGCAATCACTGAGCAATGGTCACTAGCAGAACATTTTGCTGTATGCACACAGAGCATGTTGACACACACAGTGATGGAGAAGGAAACCCAAGGTAGATAACTAAAAGCAACCCAAAGGAATGGTCTAGGCCTCTGTCAAAAAGATCAATAAAGCAGCCTGGCAGATAATCTCTCTTCAATATTGTCTTATGATATTATACTTTATTGGAGTTGTAAATGTTTCCATTAAATATTTCAACCCCCAGTTATTATTTT
The DNA here is from genome assembly GCF_011004875.1 of Balearica regulorum gibbericeps. Lineage (NCBI taxonomy): Eukaryota > Metazoa > Chordata > Aves > Gruiformes > Gruidae > Balearica > Balearica regulorum. The sequence continues at coordinate 70,898,648 of NC_046184.1, forward strand.
AACAGCCAGGCAAGATGGAAGTTTGAAATACAGGAAAATGCGTAATCAATCTCTGACCTACCTCAAATCTAAGTTTATACTGTAACTTCTACATACAGATTTTAGATATGTACGTGAATAAGATATATGAGCTTAAAGCGCTCAAAGCAATGCCATACCATTGCAGCTCTTCAAACAAGCATATCAACATTTCTTTATCCTTGCATCAACTAAGGTCGATAGAATGGTGAGACTACTTTTTTCTCCACAGCAGGGCCACCCCTCTCTTCCCCATTTGGAGCATATGTCACAAAACACACACATGCACGTATGAGTAGCATGGCGTGTAACAGTAAGCCACTGTTTTCCCATTCCACTCTCTTCGTTTACCCTACAGAGAGCTGAGCAGTGGCCCTTTGTGGTAATGAGAGCGCGCTTTAGCATTTACAGCACTATTAGTGTGTAGTTGCCTTCATCCCCAACAAGCCTTCCACGGGCTTAGTTGGTTTTGGTGCTCTCCTAACCTCAGATCTGCGGTTACCTACTGCACTCTTCTCCCAGAATATCCTAATGCTACTAGTAACATTTGCATGCATAGCTCTTGGTTTTCTGAAGAGCCAAAAATGCTTTACAAAAGCAGTGTATGCATTTGCCCCACCCGGCAGACAGGGGCAACTGAGGCACAGAGAAGTTGAGTAACTTGCCCAAGCTTACAGCAAGTCAAAGACAGAATCAAGGTCCCTTCTTTCCTGTTCCCCAGCCCTATTTCTGAACCAGGGATTTCTATCCAGTCTTTAGTCTACTAGTGGAAAGCAGAAGAGAGATGTTTCTGGCTGCTAACTGAAAAACACAGCAGAGGCTGGAGGAGAAAATTGAAACTGATACCAAAATAAGATCATATGATTTTTCCCTTTCTGGCCAACCTCACCTTCACGGAATGGACAACTTGTTTAATGCACCTGAAGCGGTGCCTAATAGTACCTCTGACATCAACTGCTTCGTTATCCCACAGACGTTAAGGGACTGTGGAAGAGAAACCTGTGCTCAAAGTTAGGAAGGAAGATAGTGCACAAAGTAGGGCTAAATTTCAATTGAAAAATGATGTGGAGCTATTTCTTCTAATTAGCAAGAACAGCCTGAGGAGTCGTTGCATTCCTTACTGGTCCTGTATGAGTCAAACTCAAGTTTTGTGAGCCATGCTTATTTTTAAAAGGGTTCACAGCCAGAAACAAAACCACACTGTAACAATAGTCATTAGATCTAAATATCCATTTCTAAATCAAGCCACTGTGCAGTGTACTCCAAACCATACACTAGAGGAATCACCTCACTGCACTACAAAGTTTCTTTCCCCATCCCCAGCAAAAACATGTTGAAACTGCGCAAGGAGACAGGAAGAGCAAGGAAAGACAGCACTCAACTTGAGCAGAGGTGGGGGTTCTTAGTCTAAATAAAAACAAGAGCTCAGCTTCATAGCAACATAGGGTATAGTGGGTTTCTATTCTTTCTTTCTTTTTTCTTTTTTTTTTTTTTTCTCTCAATGTTGTTTTTTTAAATGCAGGCTGTTTTCCCCATGAGCTAGATTACAGCAGCAAAGAGAAAAGAATTAAATATGCATTTAACAACATTTTAAGCATTCATCCTGCTTTACTTTGCCAAACACCTGTAAGCTCTGTTAGGGGCATGAGCACTTAGGGACATCCTGCTGATGCAATAGCTTCATGGCTTTAAAAACAGAGGTCCACCTCTCCTAGAAACCGGACTGACTGCCAACAGTAGCTTTCAGCAGTGACTCCACCTCTGTCAAAAGGATTTTAGTTGCTACTATTGATGGGACAAACCTGTAGGATGTTGTCACAGACAGCAAAGTACCTGTGTAGTCAATCGAGTGTGGTAGCTTGCACTTTCTGTATTGGCATTTCAAAGTTTTGTCCCATCTATATCAGCACTTAAATTGCCTTCAGCATTCACTGAGGTGGGTAATAAGTAACCAGTCACTCTCCTAGTGTCAGCTTGGGGTCATTTCCTTAATGTAAATAGACCCTCAGAGGGGGCTGTTTACAGTGCCTTCTAGTTTCACTTTTTTCCAGGGTTTGTTGAGGACACAGCCCCAGAAAACTTTAGGGTTAAGCCCTGATAAAAGAAAAAAAAAAAAGGAGAAAAAAAAAAAAAAAAAGGAAAGGGGGACAGAGAGAGACCCCTCAAATTTTAAGAAATTTTTAAAATGTTTTTGAACAGAAGTCCTCTCCCTTCCCACCTAAATTAAATTATTTCAGAAAAATAACATATATATTTTTTATATATATATAAAAAATAAGATACCCAGAGGCACTGGTTTGCATTAGGGCTTAATTTCCAGCTAAATTAAAAATCAAATCCAGGCATTTTGAATGCCTAAGGGGCACAAAAGCAGCACCTAAAATCATTAACTTTTGCACCTTTTATAATATATCCCAAACAGGTCAGATTTGTTTTTCAAAATTTTGTAGTAAAATAAAAGTGCTCTTTGAGGAAAATCTATGCAATTAAACAGCAGATGCTTAACCCCTGAAAAATAGAGGCTTATAACAGAAGTGCTGATAGACCCTTAACCATAGCATCATTAGCAGCAGGTGCTGCTAGAGTTGTTAGTTTTCTAAATAGTTTTAATGTAAACAGTATTCTTAAGCTCTAAGTGTAGCATAATGGTTGGGATTTGCTCTTTAATTCTTTTTACTAGAAAGATACAGCTCATTTAAAATAGCTGGTAGATACAGAAAGCATAAATATACAGTAAGTTTAGACACTGATTGTACTAAATGCAACAATACAAAGAAGCAAACAGGAACACAAATGGTAACACAATAAAACTGTATTACATTTGTGCTTCAAATATTACAATACATTATATACAATAGTCCAAAATAAACATCTCATGCCAAATGACACAAAAAGAAACAAAAACCCAAACAAACCAAAAACCCCAAGAGCAAGCAAAAAGAATCCAGCTGTATGTACAGTACCTTTTTAATTAACATTCAACTCTGAACTGGAGAAATTTTCACTACATACAGATGCAGTCCGCCTTTTATTTCACGCAACCATTCTGCCTCCTATCTATGCTATTCAGTAGGTTCCTGTGTCATTTCTTATATACATGTTGAGCAAAAAAGATAAAAGAACATAGTGCTTTGTATTCTTAATGATGTGGCATCAGCTCAGCGAACCTGGGGTGCATAACCTTCTTTCATTAAACCCTCCTCATAGTCTGTCTGGCACAGAATCATGTTGTTCTTCAGGAAAAATTTGTCTCCAACGCAAAATCTGAAATTACAATAATAAAGGAAAGAAAAAAAAGGTAGTTTCAGGACGAATGATGTGATAAGATCTTACATGTAAGGCTTGTACAACAAATGTTCACGATTTTGTTGCACTGACCGCACGTCTCGCACCTCTGCTGTCTGTCGCAGAGCACGCAGACACGTGTGCACGTATGTAAAAGCCCTGTAAAAGCCCAGCAGAGGAACTGCTTTGGTATCAGAACTAATCCTGTGCTTTCAACAAAATCTAGTGCATTCAAGCGTTTTTGCTTCCCCAGCCAAAAACTTCATTCAAAGCCCACCAAAGACTGTGGGAGTCTTGGATCAGGTCGCCAGCACACAGAAAAACCAGAATAAATATCCCAGGCTACTGCGCTGAGTGAAAAGTAAATGTCCTGCTTTCACACAAATCAGAAGGAAAACAAAGTGACTGTATGCAGGAGGAAGCCCATCTGAGAGACGGTACATTTGTCTTGTGCAGGCGTACCGGTAAGAATTTCTTGTTACATTCCAGTTGGACATTTTACTAGAATTGATTTCAACCGGTGGTTCTGAGAACTGTTTCTAGCATACACACAACTTTACATCTATTGTGGTGCAAACTAGAGACACACAGGCAGGTATGTGGAGTAACCTTTTTTCTTTTCTCCTGTAGGAGTTGATTATAAATGTAGTTACTCAACTAACTACTCTCTCTCTTGTGGTATCAGCAAACCTACCTTGTTATACTATTATGTGCATCAGAATGACCTGATAGCTACAAAACACTACCGAGATATTTCATTCGATTTTCTCTGATGAGTAGGAAAATCACGTAACGTTAACGCTGCTGGCTGGCTGGCTGACTTCAAACTTGGAGTGAAGGAGGATTTCCCAGCTCAGCGGTACGCTTGAATCTAAGAAGGCTCTTCACTGACACCCCCCTCAACCTTCCCCCCCCCCCCCCCCCCGCAAAGCCAATCTTCTTGAAGATACTTAGGGAGCAAGTGAATAGGGCCAACGCATAGAAAAAGAGTTTCCCTAGTGACTGCCTTGGCAGGGTTACGTGCCTTTGTTTATAGTGAACTCTCCAGCTATAAAATATATTGGGAGGCACTGCTCACATTATTCCAATTAAAATGAAAGAAAGTAACCTAAATGAACCCCTTAACACTGATGTGAATAAATGAAACCAGTTTCTACCAGCTAATTATGGATCTCACTACATAAAGTATTGTTTAATGTGTAACGGATTATAATGTCCTTTTTTGTATAATTTCCAAATGGTGACATCCTGGACACAATTAGGGTCAGATATAAATGCCTGTGTTGTTTACGGTAGATTTAACAACAGAGTAGCTATGGGAATAGCTGTATATGTATTTAATTGTAACAATTTAACCTTCAAATAGTGGTGCCTGCTGTAGTTGACCCAGTAAAACTACGTAAATGACACAGGTTGACCTGCCTGACCTCCGATAGTGGTCTCTCTTTATCAGATAGTCAATTTCTAATGATGTTCGAGCAGAAATCTTGGTGAATTGTCACAGATTAAATTGTGTATTGAAAGCAGTCCTTTAATGTTTTGTGAAGTTGGAGGTTTAAATGAGTAGCAGTTGGACTGATTTACATTTGTGAAGATTGGAATGCTAGACAAACAGTGAACCCATTTATTTTCCAACTGGGTAGCTTTGGAAATTTATCCTTATGCTAGCTAAATAGATAGAGGGAAAATAGTGTAATAAAAAAGTGGATTGAAAAGAATTAGCTCTGCTCTTAAAGGAAAATTGGTTTGTTTATTTGTGGACTTTTTTTTTTTCTGTAGGATTACTGCCTGCTGCTGCTGATGATTGAAAATAGAGATTACGGAATGATCCTGAAATCTTTAAGTTATTTATGGTCAAGACTCTTTTATAGAATTTACAGGTTCCCGCTATCCTTCCCACCCCAATCCTGGCATACCAGGCTACTAATAACACAAAAGTGTTTTGAGTAGCTGTGTTGAAATGCTGAATTCTTGAAGCAAAGAAGTTCTTCGGCAGTTTCTCTAGTTTCCATCTTTTGTATTTTTGTCCATTGACAACAATGCTGAGAAAAATACTTTTGTGCAACTTACCAGATTAGATGAAGGAGCCTTAACTAGTGCTGATATGTAAAAGTGTTTTCCCCAAAGAAGTCACATTACAAAAAAAAAAAAAAAAAATTCAGTCCTTCTGAGTTTCTCTTAAATGAACATACGGATTAATATGGACTAAAGCAGGGGAAGTCAGGCATTGTGACAAATCACGCACTCCATTACAGTTAGCCCAAAGGTTACCGATGGCGACTGAGAGGGGGATGTCCCGCCAGCAGTGCCCACCACACAGAGGGTTTTGCGCAGCAGGGCGGCTCTCCCCGTGGGTCAGGCACCAGTGGGAGACACAGCCACCTCTGCCCACCCAGCAAAAAGCACTCGCTCTGAACGGTGAGTGTAATTCAGCTACGTAATCTTTTGTCTTCCAGTGTAATACAGAGCTTAGTGGACTAATTTGTTTAAAATATTTAGTAAATGAAAAATACACTGCTGAAGTGCAATTCACATGCCATGGCAATACTTTCACATGTGACTTCTTGCAACATTGCTTGCATCAAAACGCTGGCCGAAGGATTTTGTTTCTCAGCCCTCGGAGAAGTGCCACGGTTTGAATTAAACTGCACCAGCTACGGGACGCCTTTCCCAATAAAAAGTGTCAATGCCTTTTGCTTTTGCTATGTTAATATGTCGAGCCAGAAATGCTCTACCTATGTCTACATGGCATTTGACAGCTTTATGCATGAGTGGCCTTAAACATACACAGTTCCACAAATCATTTACCTTCCAAGTGTACAGCTGTCTCGTGGAGAGGCTGCCAGTGGCCTGTCTAGACACGCTTGGCTGTCTGATAACCTGTGGGGTGGGGGCCCAGACACCCTCTGGGTTCATCTGGGGCTGCGCTTGCACACTGGGGGTGATCCTCTGCCTTGGGGAAACCTGTTAGTTGGGATACTTAAGGGCCAAACTCTGCAACCGTTTTCGTATTGTGCAAGTTCAGCGACCGAAACGCATTGGCAAAGACTGACGGTGAGGTTTGCGTGTGCCCCTGGGTATTAAACGTGTGAACTATGCACTCATTAGGTGACAAAGAGGTAAGCACCAGGTGAAAAACATATAAACATGGTTTGCTAGCTCCCAAGTAAAATGAAACAAGGCAAGGAGATGGATGAAGTATGAGAAATTCTGTCCATCCCCACTTACAGTATTATTTGACTCTCAAAAGCAGATTTAGCCTCCGCTGAAGTCAAAGAGCTAAATATTGCAACTACTTCAGATGGGTTTTGAACACTCCAGGATTTAAACCTTGTTCAGCTTTAAAATGGAAGGGTAAATTCAAGCCTAGCCTTCCACCTCCAGCAAGTGTTGTTTGGTTTTTTTGTTGTTTGGTTTTTTTTTTTGTTTTGTGTTTGTTTTTTTTTTTAATGGAATTGGCATAGGATGTAAATCAGGGCACAGTTTGGGCACGTATATCAAGTGGAGTCAAGGAGCATATTGAGATGCCACTGGGTTAGGAGTATATAATGAGGCAAGACTATTACTCTTCTAGCAAGCAGATGGTAGTCTTCAGCTTTCCCTAAAACCCTCACCCAATTTATTTAATAGGCATGCAAGATGAACGGGGGAAAAAAATCTACAATAGGCTGCATTAACATGCCAGATTGGACTTACCACCATAAATTGATAATGCTACTTTTGACACGACTGTGACATTAGCAGAATGACCATTATAATTAACCTACATCCTAGAACTCCTGTCATATTTTACAATGGCAAAAGGAAGGCCATTTATATTAGAAAATGACCTCTGTTATCACCTTGTTTGGAAGGCGAAGGTGTGCCTGGACTAATCACAAGTAGTATAAAACTTCCATTTTGAGAAACAGCTACCTCATTGTTCAGAACAGATACTTAAGGAGATCTCCCTGCTGTCTGTCATCTTTTCTGATGTACAGGATGTGTGTCAAGGTACTGAAGACTTCTTAAGAAAGCGAGAGAAATATTGCTGTGCACAAAGATGGCTGTGTGTGAAGTGCCTCCTTTGGTAATGCCAGATCTTTGGTTTTGTAGAAAGAAACAAAATCTGGAAGCATTTAAATGATTTCCTCTAGGATAAAGAAAGATCAGACTTACCGCACCCACACCCTTCCCCTCTGCTTTGTGCGCTCAGTGATGTACCTTGTCCTCTGCTTTTCCTCCTTTCCTCTTTTAAAGCTCCTTTGAGTTTCCAGCATAACTCAAACTAATGTTCATCTATATGTAACGCTGAGAGAACAAAGCCACTCTTTTACATCGCAGTTCATCAGTCCACACCTACGGTTTACTAATTCTAGGTTTCTGTCAAAAAGTCCATTTATTGTCAAAGGCTGGAAAGTGGGAGCTGTGCCTGGGTTTGTACATTTTTGCCAGTACGATGTCGTATATATACACACACAGAATCCTAGGTCAACTTACAAAGACAAACCTCAACTTGGTGTTCTTTGTATTTACTATTTTTTTTAAAAGCAGGTAGGGAAAATGTATTAATTTTTATTCTAAATTTAGAGACACTCAATGAAAATAAGCAGTATTCAGGTCTTCAGAATTTATAAAATGACCACTCATGCAAAAATCTAATGTGGGTGTTTGAAATAAGGATGTCCCTGGAATTGCATTCCCTCTCCGCGGCTTGACAGAGAACAAAGGCAGCATTGTGTGGGCATTTTACAGTTTATACTGGAGGTAAGTGTTTACAACTACATCAGAACAGCGATTTGAATGTGTGTGTAACCATTTTCAGTCCAGTTCCCATTAAAATAAAGGCTGTTTCAGATAGAAGGATAGAACAGTTGATTTAAATACCCTTCAGTGATAGCAGATGGGGGTTTTAAACCATACCCTGAGTTGACTTCAAACTGCAGAAAGAAAATATCACAGAAGTATGGAACAAGCTGCTAAAGCAGCCGACAGAGTGAAAGGAAGGACACGGACACTCCGGAAAGTGGGAAAGCCGAAGGCAGACTGACATCACTGCTGCAGTCAAGTGTCGAGCAAAGATACAGCTGAGCCCACTCGCAAGATTTTCCACTCCATTTTGCTAGTCACACACATGCAACTTGACAAAGTGCGAAAGGCAGTGTCTGTTTACAAGTTTGTTTTTCCAGTGGTTTCCTTTTTTTTTTTTCCCTTTAAATTTTCTACAGAAATTAACTATATTGAGACTACTGCCAAAGAGAGGTGAAGTGCTGCTGAGGAGAAGTTTAATGTGTTTACAGAGAAGAAAGAGGAGCACTCACACCATTAAGATGACTGTCACTAAGCTCTGTGGGTATTCAGGAGATGGAAAAACTTCAAATTAGGAGTAAGCTGTACAGAGACATGAAAGATAAGGGGATGCTAAAACCTTTAGGCTAGGAGCAGAGCTTAATATTCACAAAATCCCTTCAGCATTAAGCATCAGTATCAAGAAAAAAATGAAAATATGTCAAAAACTGGCTGGATGGAGCAATTAGATCCCAGAGCTGAATAGCTTTATGAAAGGGAAAATATGAGACAGCGCTTATTTGACACCAGGGACTAGGCTTGGTGGCTCAGGAGATGTCTTTCAGTCCTATGTCTACAGTCCTATCTACAGCCTGTCTTCCTAGAATACAGTATGTGAGACAACGTGTTTTTCTTCTCACTCTGAAAGTGTAGCCTTCAGGAGGCCCATAAAAGGGGACAGGCACATTATGAGTTAGCTCAGAGATGGAGTTTATGGCCCGAACAAAAGTCCCCTGAAATCAAGGGAGTCTAACTACCATCCACACTGAGACTTGAGCTGGATGGTGAGTTGTAGATACTCAAAAATAAGAAAACAAACAGTGAAGTTGTACATAAAAGCAGAAAAATCACTGAATCTTTCACAAAAAGCACTAGGCAAAAATGAGCAGGCCTCTCACTGGGCCAGGATCAACTATTTAAAGGGTAGGAATATGAGGGTCACGCAATAACAAGACTGAAGAACGGGCTGCCTCCAGGCTTGGTGTGATGTGAGTTAATCTCATTATTAGGTAGCTCGGAAGGCACAAGGGACTGGAAGGAGCAACCAGACGCAGAACGTCAGAACTTCAGTGTTGGCAAAGACAAAGTAGTGCAAAGTGACGAAAGGATTTAGTCTACTCATGAACATTGCATATACTCTGTTAGGAAAAAAAAAAAACAAACCTAAATGGTAGATGATAACTGAAAACCTGAAATATGGAACCAAACAGAGAGCGTTATATACTCTGTGGTAGCACTCCAGATATGTTGTGCTTTTACTGATATAAAGAATGACCCAAAGGATTTAAAATTTAATGGGGGAAGAGAATATGAAGGTGGGGAATAAGGTCAAACATACAAGTCTTGCAATAGCTGGTGAGCCTTGCTGCCTCTGTTGCTGATTTTTTGATATCACCGATGTGTTTGTAAATAAAAATATTCTCTTCAATAAATAAATTCCACATCAGGGACAGTGGCTGGAGTGAGCAGATCTAAAAAACCTCAATAACATAATTTTGCATACAAAGGGGCAGCATGGGATAAAGAAAGAAAATTAAACTGCTATCTTATAAACTCATCCTCAACCAGAATCTGTTGTTTGGTTTTGATTAGCTTAACTAGAGGAAGAAAAAAGGATCCTGAGAAGGGCAACAGAAATTATTAATGGCATGGTGACTGACAAGATTATTCAAAGAAAAGAAAAAGGTTTCATAGCAGATACAAAACCCCTCCAAAACTGGTAATGGGTCAGCTGTCTAGCATTTTTGGGTTTTATTGTTATACAAGTAATGAAAAACAAAAGATTTAAAGCTATTTATTAATGAGCGAATGTAGTCAGTGGGATGCTTTCCCATAGGAATCACAGAAGAGCTACACTGGAGCATCCATGAAATAGGATTTATTATAAAAAACAACAAAATTAATTCTTCAGAGTGCCACTAGCCCCAGATTGTGAGCAAGAAAAGTACCCTACAGGCAGTCTGTTTTATTAGGCTCTATGAGAGCTATTGCAATATAATCAGGATTAGGGCCACTTTTGAGAATTTCTGAAATTCTTTGAAACTTCTGGAAATGCTCCCTGTTTTGACTAGATGAATTAGACTGTATTTCAGGTAGATCAATTCTTTTGTTCCCAGACTAAGACTCCTGTAAGACTATTTCAGCAACTCTTTGCCCAAACTACATGCAAAGTAAAAATCAAATAAAAGACTAGATTGAAGGCTCAGGAATGACAAGGCTAAGAATTATTAAATATCCCAGGAAAGCTCCATTTCAGAAACACCTTACAGCACTTTTCCAGGGGGATCAGTGGCCCTAGGGCACAGTATGATGTATATTAGCTGCAAAGTGAAACTGTACATTAGTTCACACTTGTAGCGGTAAAAGAGGAGTATTGAAAAGAATCACAACAGCTTCACTTTTTTGGGGAGAGAAAAAGAAAGTTCCCTTCCTCAGATCCAAGAGTGCTAACTATGATGAAAATCTTTTGCACTCTGGGTAGCAAACAGTCTGCTTTGCTTGACTGATGAAGATTAGCTGACTTCTTACATTAAAGAAGTTTGTCTTGTATGGGCTGAAGTGACAAGACAATAACTAAGTGCTAATTGTGCATAACCAACACTAAAGATATGCAGCCCCATTATGGCATGTAATAAATGAAGCGAACAACAGAAATATATTAGGCGCTTTAATAATGATACTAGAACTGTGGTTTGAAAAAAACCAGGGATGTGAAGGGTTTAAGAAACGAAACCTAGGAGAGTGCGTGTGTCTCACTTAAGTGCGTGCTACGGGAGGCTCTGCCTGCCTTACTCAGAATACAGCCTCTTAGTTCTGTGGCAAGACAAAATTGATATAGGACTTTAAAAAGCATTAGAACCTATAATTACTTTGCATTATTATATAGTTTAAGGAGTGGTTATTACTTGCCTGGTATTTTAATTTCCCATGCAACATGATGAAAAAGGTCAATTTGGCTTTTTTTAAAGAGCGTAATTGTAGTGTGCTACACTTATTAGCAGCTGTACATTTTATGGTTCTTTAGGGATGTTTGATTTTTAAATGACTACAGTGTTACAAAATAATACACTGTAGGACAAGGTAAGTTAGCAAAGCTTATTTAGAGCTGTATCTAACTTTGTCGTGTTAGACTATTATCTTCCTAATTTTCTATTACTTCCCTAGAAGGGTACATCTTGTGTTTCTTCCCACCTGAAAATGAAAAAAATATCAACACTATAAAACTCTAAATAGGATCATGTAATAACTGAAAAATAACTGAAATTAATAGGTACATTAAGGAACGGACATAATTGGTTCTCTCATTTCCTAGACGTTGTAGAAGTCACTGGCAAAGCTGCTAGCAGCTCTCGAGGAGTCGGAAAAGGAGCTCTCGGTGAAATCTCTGACAGAATTTGGCCACCATCCTGAATGTAGTTGCTATAAGTTCGGCTGTATTCACCTCTGAAAAATTCAGTTGTTTCAATTTTACCATTTTTGACATTTGTTCTGCAACTGTACCGTATGGGTGATGTTTCAGAACAAAGCATCAGGTTTGGATCCTTGGGATTTTTATAAACTACAGTTAGGATATGGAAATAAAAATATGGCATATGAAGTCCAATGCTGCTACAGAGAAAATGGTGTGAACAACATCTTTTAAATTTAAATGATTACAGTTCTCGCAACAGGAAGAAACAACATGTACTTTAAAAGAAATACATGTGATAAAAATGAAGAATTAAAGTGAAATTAATGTAATAATGACAAATGGTACTGCTACGCTCTTCTGCAGAAAAGGATCTCAAAGTCCTTTTAAAGTCCTCATAAATATTAATTAATTAAACTTGACAGACAGCTTTTTGAA